>NW_010269982.1:0-23722 GCF_000690775.1 Eurypyga helias
CTTGCTGAGTGTGCACTCAATCCCAACCAAACCCCAGTCAGAGAACACAAAGGTAGACCATCAAACATATTAGCATTTTTAGGCATGGAAAGACAAGATTCAGGCCACTCATATCTCAGCTTTGCCTGGACAGGCCTTCCCAATTACCTTTAGTGCCCTAATGGTTAATTGAGGAGGATTTTAACATGAGCTGCACAGATACTGCAGTGTTAAAGTTCCTTGATTAAAATGTTAATGGCAGCACATCTTTGATTGTAGATGTATTTTGGGGGTGTTTGTATCTCGTGCTGTTAACAGAGATACACGTGACTACTTAAACACAGAGCAGGAGTGGCCGTGTAGACTGAGAGGTGGAAGAATCTTTCTTCCAAAAGAAGGCTGAGCAATGAGGTCTGTTAGGTGAATTCTCTGTGGTCTCATACCTTGGGATAGCTGTCAGTGCCCTTTGGTCCGCTTTCCCAGATTCAAAGAACTTAGACTTTTGTCTTTATAAATCTGTGTGAGCCATTTGAGCCTGTCGACCTGTTGACTAGAAGTCAACAGAAAGACCAGAACTCACACAGAGAAGCAGAGCAGGCTTTGTACCTAATGAGACTGTCAATATTGAAAGCTCAGAAGAAATTTCAGGACTGGATTTTTACCACTGAATGGCAAAACTTGTTCAGGAGGGACAGGTATCCCACCTGGGAAGAGCTGGCGTCGTATGTGAAGAATGTTGCCTGTGTTCTTTAGAGGGTGATAAATGGGCTTCATGCCCCAGAGGGCTGTGTCAGGTGAGACCTCGGGCACTGCCGGAGCGTGGAGTCTAGGCAAACGTGTAGGGGATAGGCCATTCCATGTCATTTGCCTGGGGAGCAAGGCAGGGAGATGGACCGTCTCTTGCTGGTTCTTCAAGCCTCATGCTTAAAAAACCCAAACCCAAACCAGCCTGGCACAGTTCGAAGGAACAGATTCAGCAGTGTAAGCTGATAGTGTATCATCTGCTGGGAGTGTCGCCCTGAGGTGACACAAACTTAAAAATGTCTTAGAGATGGTCTTTGTTAGCGAAATACAGTATTTAGGAACGTACTTCTTCAGTACTTTCATGTGTAAATTCAACTGGAGGGGTGTTAGCTTTTTCATGGAATTGGGGAATGGTTTTTTCTTTGACGTCTGAGTAGGTTGATTATGCAGCCAACGTGAAATCATTTAGAAATGTACGTTGACAAACTGGGCCTGATGTTACATGCTGGAAACTACAGATTTTGTGCCGTGAACACAAACTGGAGTGAAGGCAAACGCTACGTTTTGCATCTCATGAAGTTACCTGCTGTAGTGCCAGATGAGCGTTTCTCTTGAAATGAAGGCAGGGTCGACGGTGGGTACACAAGCAGGAGGGTTATTGTCCTTCCTCTTTTCAGTTACTGTGTTTGTGGGAAGCTCTTGAGAGATGCACACCCTGTATCCAGGCAGAAAGAACACAGACTTCTGTCTTGTTAGCTGCAGTTTTAACATTAATGACTGATACTTGTTGCCTTTGGAATTTTCTCACAGGATGCACAGAAAGGGAGGCTGATGTGTGCAAGAGCAACGTACTATTCAACAGAGCAATGAAATCGCACAACAATCCCGGAATGCATGAAATAAATCGTGCAAAAAGAGTAATTTTTGCTTTGACCCTTTGGTTTCAGTAACCTTGGAGCAGTAACAGGTAGAGAGCTGTTGGGTAGAAGTGTCGCTTCTCTTCCTAGGTTTGTCAGCTTAAGTAGCCAGGCGTAATGTGTCTGTGTGAGACCGCACCGACCTCCTCAGCCACCCGGCTCTCACAGCCCAGGGCTTTCTGGCCGGTTTTTGTGGCTGTGTGGGGAAGGCTGCTGTTGCCTGGCAGGGGACTAATAAAGGATGTGTGATGGAGAGGTCAAACCAAGCCTGTAATTCTGGAATGTTTCCAAAATGCAGAAGCAGTTTATTTTGGCCAAATTTCTGCACTGGTGTCCTGTTACCCAAGGAGAGAGCTCTGGAATGGATTAACTGCACACAAAGGCTTGGTCTGTGTACGTTTGCATTAAGAAAGAACCGTCGGTGGTGTATTTTTCCATTATTTGCTTTCAGGTGCTGTGAACAAGGTATGCACCTCCGGTTTTGCTGGGAAAATCAACACTCCTGTGCGCCTGTCACAGGCGTGCTGCCGTCACACGGGTGCTGCCTTTCAGCAGCTGTGTCAAGGGCGGGCTGCGCTGTCTGTGATAATAATAAACACTAAGTATGTGGAGCTTCAGTTGGCAGGGGAGGCAGCAGCCTGGCAGGGCGTGATAATTTAGCGTGAACACAGCAGAACGAACCGGGAAGTTCAGTTCAGAAAAGGAGGAAGACGTTTCAGTAGGATTAATACTGGGATGCCGCCATGGCAAAACCAGGCTATTACTGTTAGATCCCTTTTTCTTCGCTTCCCCACCCCCTCCTTTTTCAATTCCCATATTATTTGCATGTTTAGAAATCTCAGGAAAAGTCTTTTGATGCCAAGTGATGGAATAATTAGCTGGTGCCACGGAATTGTTTCCTCTAAGGCTGGGTTGCTGCTTGCCTGTGAAATACTTGAGCTGAGTTGAGCACAAACTCCTAAAACCAATGCTGTAAAATGAAACCTGTGATTCTTAGCTGATAAGTACTTGGGTGCCAGCTTTGGCTTTTCAAAGCGAGTAGAGCACTTGCATTTTGAAAACCAAACTCCTTGAAGGTGTACTAAATGCTGAAATGTGAAGTTATATTCATAGTATTTATATTGTGTTTAAAGTTCACAGAATCCCAGAGCGGTTTGGGTTGGAAGGGACCTTAAAGCCCCCTCAGTGCCCCCCCCTGCCATGGGCAGGGACACCTTCCATCGCCCAGGTTGCTCCAAGCCTCATCCAGCCTGGCCTTGGACACTCCCAGGGATGGGGCATCCACAGCTTCTCTGGGCAACCTGTCCCAGTGCTCCCACCCTCTGCGGGAAGAATTCCTTCCTGATGTCCCATCTCCATCTCCCTCTTTCCGTTCAAACCTGTTACCCCTTGTTCTGTCGCTCCCTGCCCTTGGGAAAAGTCCCCCCCAGCTTCCTTGTAGCCTCCTTCAGGTAGTCAGGGTTAAATTTTTTCAGTGCACACTTCACACTTAACAACACTATGTTGTGTCAACCCAATTTTGTTAGATTTTCCAGCAAAATAATTTGTATGTATAGAAGCAGAAGGCACGTGCTTTTTAAACTCCGAAACACCCCAGTGCTGGGAGCTTGTGGAGCACGGAGGGGTTACGTGTACACCTTGAGTGAGGAGGCCCTCCCTGTCCTTTCCAAACGTCTGCTTCCTGCAAAAAATACACAGAGCCTGCTCTGGGAAGGACGTTCTTCCAAGCTGTTTGCACGTAGCAAGTAGCCTGGCATCCTGGTGAGGTAGTCTCTGTTCGTTCGTTCGTAGTCCTGCTCAAGAATCTGGGCACTGGCTTGATATATTTTCACTTGTGATGAACCAGCAGGATGTTGTTAGTAACGTGTGAGCAGTAGTGTTCTCTGGCTTGTAACAGTTACGTGGGAGCAGGAAGAGACAGCAGGGCTAGAACTGGGTGAATGCAGTCTCGGTGCGATAACAACAGATGGATGTTTAATCGGAGCCTGACTCACGTGCCGTCTATTTGCAAGGGCACGGGAAGCAATCGGAGTGAAGTAGCCTAGCAGACCCTTACTTATTAGCCAAAAGGAGGAGAAAAGATCTTATCCAGCAAGGCTGCAAAAGATTGAATTGCATTTTAGTTACTGTGGGGAAGCGACTTTCCTTAAACCAAAACGGGAAGCAGAGGGTGAAGGTGGGCTTGAAGGTCACTCAGGCATGAAGCTTGTTCATGCCATGTGACTAATAAAGGTTCTGTAAATATTTACTCTGGTTTAATGTTGCCATAAACTCCAGGATCCAGAAACTGATTGTTTTTGAAAGAAGAATGTGAGTAAATTCTTTCACTGCCATGGGTCTTGTCTCCCCCGTGGGTGATGGATGCTGACCGTCCCCATGTACACGCAGGTGCCTGTGTGCAGGCACGCTCGTTTGTTATCTGGGGAAACCACACTCTACTTGTTTTATTTTTATTTTGCATTACTTAGCAGATTAATTCATCAGCAGACTGTAAATTGCTTTTGGCTTTTGATGCCTCCCTCCCCAGCTGTTCAAAATTCCCTTTTGTTCCATGGAATTTCATTTCCAGGCATGACCACTCTCCTGAAACGCTGCTTGGA
Organism: Eurypyga helias; assembly: GCF_000690775.1. Taxonomy (NCBI): domain Eukaryota; kingdom Metazoa; phylum Chordata; class Aves; order Eurypygiformes; family Eurypygidae; genus Eurypyga; species Eurypyga helias. Next base: position 4,241 of record NW_010269982.1, read on the forward strand.
AGAACTGAGAAACCGAACAGCCAAGAATCACAGAACAGCAGACTCGTAAATGTTTGTCCCTACACCCTGATGTGGGAGAACTGGTTATTGTTTTTAGGGAAACTGCTGCATTTCCCACTTCTCTAGATGGATTCCTTTTGGCACTAGAGAGCTTGTCTCTAGGGGAAATATTCTGATAGTCTGTCTCAAGGCTTAACTCTGTCCCCCTCCATTTCTGCTTTCAGCTTCTGCCCCAGTTCCTCCTGCACGCAGCGTTCCTAGTCCATCCCCAGTTCTCTCTCCGGTTTCAGACCCTTGCAGGCCGTTACTCCTCTCCCAACCGAGCGTTTCCCTGCGATCAGTCATTGTTGGGATGTTCTATTTACTGCCTGAATTCTGCTTCCATCTCGCGTATTGCAGAAGTGCTGCTGTCCTTGCCTTGGCGCAGGATCTCAGGAGACAGGGCTATAACTTAGTTACTGCAGTCTCGGTACAGAAAAAGCAAAACAATAAATGTGCTGCAGTTTTGAAATTCTCCAATTTGTATAAATAAAATGAGTGCTCAGAATTGTAGAGAAAGTGCAGCGGTGATAACCACGCTTCAGGGTGCATTCTGAGCTCTAGGAACAACAACCAGTGGAAGGCATCAGCCGCCTTCACCTCAATTTAGAAATGGTGGAAAATGTCCCGGTTGCCTGGATTTTCCTTGGGAATGAGACAAAGTAACAACCTCCTGTCACAATAGATTCAAAATGAACATTTTCATATGTTTCATCACAGAATGAAAAACTGTTAGTTCCTGTTGAAGCACCGCATGGTACATTTATCTCTGGCAAGTACCGGGGACGCTGGTGTGGTTCAGGAAAACTGTGATGTGCTTTCACACCCACATAAAGCTTTTAGAGTGAGAATTAAAATTAGGCAAACCACAGCTTTAGTCTCAGATTTCTCAGACTTTCGGGAGTGAGATAGCACATGGGCATGTTGGCTTCAATGGAATTTCAGCCTACGCTGCAGGTCGTAGCCCACCTGGATACAGACTGTTTTATGAGTGGGAAATTAACAGATCACGTCATTCAGTCAGATTTAAACCAAGTGAATAGTCTCATTCAGCTGCAGTATTTGCCCCGGTCTTCAATTCCAGCAGCTTCCCCTCGCTGCTGAGCACCGAGGTTTCTGGCGTAACTCCCCGATGAGCGGCAGCGCGTCACATCTGTCGATGGCAGCGAAGGATTGGTGGCAGTGCATCAAGCTGGGTGAGGTGCACAGATGAAGCTTGGCTACAGCGCCTCTGTTTCCCTCCCAGAAGCTGCTCCCTCAGCCTGCTCACGTGCTGTCGTGAATCTCCCGGGGTGCTGGGGACAGACAGCGGAAAGGAGTGTGGACGTACCTGCGCTTGACGCGCTGCGCTGGGTTTGTCATGAAATGCAAGCCAGAATGGTTTTTCTCTTTGTGAAACTGCAGGCAGGAGATGCAAAACTTAACCAGTTTTGTATAGTGATAGAAAAGTACGTGGTTTTTATGTTATGTCTTGTTAGAAGACAGTTACAGCATGATGCTTGGGTCACAAAAAATGTATTTGTACTGGGTTGATTGTTTTTTTTCCCTTTTGTGTGTGTTTTTTTTATTATGCTTTGGTTGTTTCTATTTAACCACAGGGTATTGTGTTACGTCTTGTTAGAAAACAGTTACAGCGTGATGCATGGGTCACAAAAAACGTATTTGTACTGGGTTTATTGGGGTTTTCTCCCTTTTGCCTGTGTTTTTTTATTATGCTTTGATTGTTTCTATTTAACCACAGGGTATTTTAGGATGCTTCCCGTTTGGAAGGTGTCTGCTTCCCTTCCAAGTTGAGTAGTATTTTGTCAAGCACAGCACTTCACTCCTTCAGCCAGAATGTTTCAATGCGAATGTCTGGCTGGGTTTTGGACTCTGTTTTAGAAAATAACAAACAAAACTCTAAAGCAAATCCACTGTGTTTGTCACGAAGCACCCAGTGAGTGTTGAGAACTCCTGTATTCCACCAACCAGATAACGTGTAGTGCCGTCAGACTGGCAGGCCACACGAGCTCCGACAGCTGAAAGCTTCCCGCCCGCTCGGAGCGGGGTTTAACTGGCCAACAGGACACTGGGCTGATGAACCCTGACCCCATACGCTGCGAGACCTGCGTTTGTTGTCCTGCTCGTACTTACGCGTAGGAGTCACGCCTGCCGTGCAGACGTGGCTGAAGATGCCTTACGATGGCAAGGCTTCGGCTGTGCTCCTGCCTTTGCCTGGGTTGAAGTTCTGTTACAGCTCTCTTCAACAGCTTGCTGTATTTCCATGCGTAACGAGGGATGAAATGAATGCTTAAAATGTCTTTGCGTTTTTCATTTTTTAAAAAATCTGATTTTTTTTTAATGGGAAAATGTTTTGAAAGCACAGAAGAGAGGGAGGCGGCGGTGCGGGTGGGCATGTGTGCGTTTAGCTGGGTTAATGGGCTCTGCTGATTTTTCACGACTGCGTTCCTTGTGTTTGGTTTAAATCCCTGGCCAGAGATTGACATTGAGCGCTGCGTTCGTGAGTCCATCAGCCTGTTTCGCTGGACCCCGAAGAGCGCTACGTACCGGCAGTACGCGCAGTCTCCGCGGCAGGCCGGCGAGAGCAACGCCGCGCGGAGTTCCACGTCCTGCTTGTCGGCCGACTATCAGGAGGCACCTCGAAGTGACCTGGTAAGTGACTGGGACTCGCAGAAGGGGGGGAATTGCGTGTTTCTCTTGCCCCAGGTGGGTTTTTCTCTTTAAAATTTAGGCAGGGAGAAACACCCACTGCACCTCAGCTACGGGCGTTGGGGTTGTCCCTGCCGAGCGCAGGGTGCGACACAGCCATCGGCTGCTGCGCTCTGCGTCTCAGCCGCCGCAGCCTTGGAGCCTGTGCCGTGTCGCTAGTTCGGATCAACCATCCAATCCCCTGAGTGAGAATTCATGGAAAGGTTGTTGCTTTTGGTTTTTTCAGCTTGACTGCTTTGAACTTCAGCTTCTTTGATGTATGTGCCAATAAAATTATTTCTTTTTGTGCCGGCTTTCTGCCTCTCCCCAGCCCCGCTCCCTTGCTTCTGCGGCGTTTGTTGCCACAGCAGGCCGACGTCAGTGACTCACCTGCAGAACTACAAACAGGCTTTATTTTAGGAGAGAAATAGTAAAAAGAGGGGTTTGCCAGTGAGTAATAGGTAACTGGGAAGAGCTGCAGGCGGCTGGGGTGCTTTTCCCATCTTGGCATGTCAGGTTAAAGGTATGGCTCGAGTTTAATTTGAGTTACGCCCGTGTTTGTCTTGGCAGAGAACAGCCGGTGGCTGCGTGAATCTGCATCAAATAGATACTCAGGTTAGCACAAATATTCTTCCCTTCTCTCCCTCTCCAGTCAAATCTGATGGTTGTTTCTCTTGTCACGTACACCATCTGAAGATTGATTATTTGAAAAGATCCCGTTCCTTCCTCTCAGCAGTATCAATCTAGTCAGTCTCTTAAAAATTAAACCGTTCTGTTTGATCTTTTCCTTCCGTGTTCTTCTACCACCAGAATTCATTCATGAGTACATGACAGGAGTAGGGGAAGGATATACAGACCCACCCTATCTGTGTGGTCAATGGCATTAAATTTTAGTCTTTGATCTGTTTTTCCTTGATACAAAGAAAGGTATTGTCACTCAAGGGTATCTTACTTTTTAACTAGTCCTTAAACCTGATCCTGATATTCCATAATTTTCTTGGTTTTCACTTTCATTTTGCCTTTATTGCTATGTTTTCTGGAAGCTTTAGCCATAAATCCAGGGCTCCCAGTGCTGGACATGCAAATGCAGAAGGAAACTCCAAAGAGCTTACAGGATTTAAGAATTAGTAAGTGGATGTAGAAAGGGATAGAAAAATGAAATGGCAGAATACGGGTGGTTGTCATATGGGACTTGTAGCCAACACAACTGCTGCTGAGCTGTTGCAGAGGTACGTAGAGACTTGCTGAAGGAGCTAAGGGCCGCGCATCCATCGAATAATTTGAAGATGACCTTAGGAAGTCAGCTGGTACAAATTCCTGCGAAAGAACCCACACTGAATTCAGATGGGATTGTCCAGGTCTTTGTTCTGCCGGGTCATGAAAACTTCCAAGGAAAGAGATTATGCCAACCCCTGGGACACCCTGGCAGTGCCAGCAGTGAAAATGCTTTTGTGTACCTGCTGGCTGTTCTTCAGGTTATGGCGACAAGAGAGTGAAGAGACACATCTCCTCAGTCCTAAGGACGTGCTTGTGCCTTTCTGTGTCTGAGCAAGAGTAAAGGGAATGGGAAATAGCAGGCAGACGGGGAAAAGCAGCAATGGCCTACTGAACTGGTAAAGAGAACAAGGCTTTATATTTGTAGCAAAGATGAAAATCCATTTTTTTGGGTCAAGCAAAGTTTCTTTCAGTGTTCTTCTACTTCCTGAGGAATTTTGGGGGTGTTTTTTTACTGATAGTAATTCTATTTTCATACCAGAAGTTGTGTTTGTTTATAATTCCAGTAAGAAGGCTCATCCATCCCATGATTTCCAAGAAATTAAGCTGATGTTTTTGGCACGTTTCACAGAAGGCAAATAAATTCCGTAACCTCGATTGCCTTCTCTCTCGTTTGTTCTTCTTTCTGCTTAGCAGCAAAGCACTTTTCATTTGCTGCAGTGTAACCGATGGTTAAACTTCTTGTGGAGGTCACTCGGGCATGGCTGTAGGTTGGGGGGGGTTAGCTCATCACGTGGAGCAGCACTGTCTGATTTGTACAGAAATGTGTGAACACGTTCAGGCCTTTTCTGTAGCAAAGAGGAAACTAAGCTCACGGACACCTGACGACCAGGAAGCCGATTCATCTGTTGCTGTGCTTGCAACAACAACAACAAAGGTGCTTGCTCTCGTGCGTAGGAGTTTGAGACTTATGCACAAGCCCAGTGTGTTGGGGTCTGTCAGGAGCCACAGCTCAGGCTTTGAAAATCCTGTGTAACGTGAGCCGCTAACGAGCTGCCTCTCACGTGGGACCCGTTCTGCCCAGGAAGCAGATTCATCTGTTGCTGTGCTCCACAAAGGTGCTTGCTCTCGTGCGTAGGAGTTTGAGACTTATGCACAAGCCCAGTGTGTTGGGTTCTGTCAGGAGCCACAGCTCAGGCTTTGAAAATCCTGTGTAACGTGAGCTGCTAACGAGCTGCCTCTCACGTGGGACCCGTTCTGCACTCCGTGAGGTGTCACTTATAGAATCATAGAATGGTTTGGGTTGGAAGGGACCTTAAAGAGCATCTAGTTCCACCCCTCCTGTCATGGGCGGGGGCCCCTTCCACTAGACCAGGTTGCTCCCAGCCTCATCCAGCCTGGCCTTGGCCACTTCCAGGGATGGGGCATCCACAGCTTCTCTGGGCAACCTGTCCCAGTGCTCCCACCCTCTGCGGGAAGAATTTCTTCCTGATATCTAATCTAAACCTCCCTGATTTCAATTTGTACCCATTCCCCCTTGTCCTATCACTACAGGCTCTTGTAAAAAGTCCTCTCCCAGCACCCTTGTAGACCCCCTTCAGATACTGGAAAGCTGCAGTGTGGTCAATGAGACTTCTCAGGGGTCTGAGCAATGTTGCTACAAAAACTTGAAATGATGAGAGAAATACGCTGTTTACACCCGAAAGTGCCGTGGGGTTTCTGTGCCACGGGGATGTGGTTTCTTATTTGGGGTTTATTAACCTGTCTCCCTCCTCAGAGCTGGTGTTGGCTGCCGTGAGGAAGCTGTTCACTCAAAGCAGTGGAACCCTTCGGCACACACAGCAGCCGTCGGTGTGTTCTCTAGCACACCCTTGTGCCCTTGCTGGTCCGCCCAGCTCTTAAATCTCTTTGCTGTCCCCCCCATTCAGTTGGTGGTTATCTGGACAAGCACTCTGCGCTACGCCTGCGTCTCGGGCTTTAACCTCTGTGCGGTGGGGAGGCTGGGAAACACTCCTGTTCAACAAAGCTCGGGGTTTGCTTCTAAAGGGAATTTATGACTTCTGGAAACACAGCGTAGTGTACTCAGTTCTAAACACCAGCTGCCTCCTACTCCTATATTTGTATTTTCCTTCTCAGCTGCTTCGCTTTGTCCCTTTAGCGATTTTATTGGCTACTCAAATACTTGTGTGTGTCTGCCTTTGGTTAATAATACCATGAGAAGTATTTGCCCCTGGGTGAGCACTTTTCTCCCTAAATCATCAGCCAGTGCAACAAAACTGTTTTGACTGTTTTATCACTAGCCTTGCCCAGTTTTCCTTTTAGTGGTGTCTCTTTGCAACTTCAGAAACAGGTTGGTGCTCTCTTCCCCCCGGACTTGTCTTGCTTAATCTTTTACTTTTTCAGCCAGTAAGCATATTTTACAGAGATAATATCTCAAGGAGGAAATAGTTTCAGAGGGAATGAATGTGTATTTTAAGTGGATTTGAGTGTTTATTTTGAGAAAGATAAAATGTCAAAAAAAAGAAAGGAAATTTAAAATTCACTGCTGATTTTTAGTAGCAGTCTACTTTAATTTGTGCCTAATTATTTCCTAACCAGTACACTGATGATGGTTTGGTTGGGGTTTTTTTGGTTTGTGGGTTGGTTTTTTTTTTTTTTCTCTTACTTTTCCTGAAACTTGCCTTCACCCCCTGGAAACTCCCAAAGAGGGTTCCTTGAATGTCCAGGAGTCAGGGACAATGAACACTTGTGATGTTATACGGGTACCTCCTCTGTTACAGACATGGCAGATGCCCGCTGTGTCCAGCCGCCCGTGTGCGTCTGAACTAAAGAGAGGGAATGGTGCAGGTTCTTTATCCTGATAAACGTCTGCTCAGGTGGACTCCCACAAATCCCGAGGGCTGTACGGCTGAGAGGGTGGGGAGCACTGGGACAGGTTGCCCAGAGAAGCTGTGGATGCCCCATCCCTGGGAGTGTCCAAGGCCAGGCTGGATGAGGTTTGGAGCACCCTGGGCTATGGAAGGTGTCCCTGCCCATGGCAGGGGGTGGCACTGGGGGGGCTTTAATGTCCCTTCCCACCCAAACCGCTCTGGGATTCAATGAACTGTGTCTTCATCTTCGTCTCCCAGCACCCGTTCCCTTTCCAGGGGTGGGAGTTCGGGATGACTGTTGGGGAATGAAAGCACTCGAGTGGAGGAAAGCCTACCAGACGGTTATTGATGCTTGCACTGATTTAAAAGCCACTGGTCTGGTTCAGCTTTTAGTTTTTGAACTAGGGGAAATTCCTAAGTGGGAACCTGACTTAACGGATCGATGAAACAGCACAAACATGAAAAATGATTGTTGCTAACAAAAATGGTATGTGCAAAGTTTCCTGGCAGTAACTTTCTGTGCAGACAGCGAAGGATAGCTGGTGTGACAGAGTCCTTTCAGATGAGAGCTGGAGCTGCCAACGGCTTGTGTGAGAAGTTGGGCTTCTTTGTTATTCTGGAGATGAGCTGGTTAAAATACACATTCTGTGTTGCTCTCCTGTGAGTGAAAAACCAATTCACTGTTTAACTAGGCGTGCCGTAAGCTCATCACATCCTGGTAAATATTTTTTAGGAATTATTGAAAGCTTCAAAACTTTCTCTGTGTATTTGTTAGCTTTTCCAAGTTCCTTTTGTGAACTCATAAGCCAGTCAGCCAAAAAGTGGGGAGTGTAAGGAAACGTCTGCTTCCAGTGCTTTGGTTCTGCAGATTGTTAGCTGAAGGAAGTCTTTTTTAGCACTTTCTTTACTCTTCTTCGTTTTAAAAATACAAGTGTGTTTTATTATGTCTTAGGACTTTTTCCGATAGAGATAAGGCACTAAATCAATTACCAGAGTAGATAAAACAAGGAATATATTAGCTTAGGAAATAACTGATGTTAAATGTTGATTTAAGAGTGTCTAATGAGTGCTGTGGTGGGTTTTAAGTTGTAGTATAAATGGCAATTACTTTAATTGAGTGTTAACTCATTGGAACAAATGTGTGTAGTTGAGGCAGAATGAAAGGAATATGTTTATAATAATCTAAATATTATTTAGATGAGACTTGAGTAATTTGTTAGATGCTCACATAGTTCATATTTAAGGATTGTGAACATATTTCACGGAGATTTGGTTTCCCGGTCTTCCTGGGACGCGTTTGTCTGCTGTGACTGTTAACGGGGCCGTGGAGCAGCCAGACCGCTGCAGCCTGGGGCTGCGGCTCTGGATTCACCGATCGTCCGTCCAGCCCCTCCGCACGAGCCTCCGCGCTTACGCCCACTTTGAAGTTGAAAGTAGATTTGACCTTTTTGACCTCCCGCAATTGGGATTCCATGACTGATTAACAGATGTGCTGAGGGGGAGAGAGGGGGCTGCAAAATTCATTTTAGGGAAAAATAGCCCTAGCCAGTTCTCTCTCTGCATCTTGTGGGAATGATCGCTCTTTGTTTGGGTTTCCTTTCCTGATTTGGGAATGGCTTTAAAATCAGGTTCTGGGTTTGAGCCTGCGGTCAGTTAAACACTAGGAGCTTCATTTTCCTCTTGTTTTCAGTTTTACTGTATTACTTACACATTTAGTTAGAAAAACCCCTGGGCAGTAGCCACTGTGACGGAGTAGGGAATGCGGCGGAATAAGGAATGTGGCAGCTGTCATCCCAGCTGTGGTTAAGGACAAAGAGCTGCTTCCAAGGTGAAGAAAGGATCCGGCCCACGATGGAGTCGTGAACAGAACAGCGTTGTCGGGTTCGCTGCAGCTGTTCAAGGGTTTGGATTTGAGCCGAGGGGTTTCCCTTCTATGCCCAGCCTTATCCCCTATGGAGTGTATCCAGTGGGAAGACACTGACATGCATATGGTGCCCAGCCTTCTCCCCTGCGGAGCGTATCCGGTGGGAAGACACTGACATGCATATGGCAGCACCGGTAGCGTGCTCGGAGGTCAGTCCTTGCCGGAGTGAATTATTGGAATGAGAAATGAAGGAAAACATTGTGAGGGAGAAGAAATTCCTCTGCCGGTTGCAGTTTGCATTGAGATGTGATATTAAATTCCTGTTGGTTTGGGTTTTAAGGAGAGCAAGGGAACCTCTGACTTCATACCCTTGAGGCTCTTCGGAGCAAAGTAACGGAGTTTCTCGTCAGGGGGAGAGCGGCTGTCGAGAGGAAGAGGCTCCCGTGGAACGCGGGGAAGGCTTGCAGCATCGTTCTTGCTCCTGCCTTTACTTCAAGCTTTCCTTCATGTTGGACCATCATGTGGGTGTTTTCAGGCACAACTGGATTATGGCTCAGCTTTGCATTGTAAATGGGTCCCCTGCGGTGGGGGGAAGTGTTCACCAGTTGTGTCATCTCGGTGTTGTACGACTAACGAGGCTTGCGGCACCTCTCCGGGTGCGCGCGGGGAATCGCTTGTCTTTCCGCTCCGCTGCCTCAGCGTGTGCGCTCAGTTCCGTGCCTCCAGGGAGAAACAGGGTTCCCGTCGTAGTGACGGTCGAGGGAGGGGATTCTGCCCCTCTACTCTGCTCTGCTGAAACCCCACCTGGAGTGCTGCGTCCAGCTGTGGAGCCCTCAACATCAGAAGGATATTGACCACTTGGAGTGAGTCCAGAGGAGGCCCCGGAGATGCTCCGAGGGCTGGAGCCCCTCTGCCCTGGGGACAGGCTGGGAGAGTTGGGCTTGTTCAGCCTGGAGAAGAGGAGGCTCCGAGGAGACCTCATTGCAGCTTTCCAGTATCTGAAGGGGCTACAAGGGTGCTGGGAGAGGACTTTTTACAAGAGCCTGTAGTGATAGGACAAGGGGTAACGGATACAAATTGAAAACAGGGAGGTTTAGATTAGATGTCAGGAAGAAATTCTTCCCGGAGAGGGTGGGGAGGCACTGGGACAGGTTGCCCAGAGAAGCTGTGGATGCCCCATCCCTGGATGTCTTCAAGGCCAGGCTGGATGAGGCTTGGAGCAACCTGGTCTAGTGGAAGGTGTCCCTGCCCATGGCAGGGGGGTTGGAACTAGATGGTCTTTAAGGTCCCTTCCAACCCTAACCATTCCATGATTCCATGATTCTATGAGCTGCTGGGGCCAGCGGGGCTCACCTGGGGTCTGTAGCCTGCCTGCAGCGGTGGGTTGGAGGGCGTCTGTGAACAGCCGCTGCTGAAAGCTGCTGCTGACGCGCTGCTTGAGGTGTGGGCTGCGAGCGGGGAGCTGCGGGGGGAGGCAGGGCAGCGGAGGGGGTGCCAGAGAACAGCGCGCACGATGGAACGGGGCAAATCTCATAAATAGGAGGTAGGGAGGTCGGGAGAATGTAGAAGGGGGACAGCAAAGCCTTGGCTTGGAAATGCGAGAGGCAGAACACGATGGCAGGGGAGGATCTGAAATGCAAGGAGGGGTTTGCTGGAGAGGACAGTGGCTCTCAAGTGGTTGAAAAGCTTGAGAAAACTTCCTAAAATCTGTAAGTCTGGCTGTTCCTTCTCTGTGAGTACCTGAGTGAACATCACAAAGCAGCAAAGCCTTTTTGTAGAACCCTTTGCTAATGGTCATGAAAAATGTCAGGGGAAGAGAGGAGAGGGATTAGGGAGTGTGTCAAGACATGTATTCCTTCTTATTTATTTATGATGGTTAGAATACTTCCCTGCCTGTACAGGCTTCTTCCTCTCGGTAACAGTGGATTTCAGCCTCGCTCTTGGTCAGTTGATTCCGGAGTGAAGTTCTTCTGGCTTATCAGGCCATCGGGATTCAAGGGAGCGATGGGAGTCATTCAATTTGCTTAAAAACAAACAAAACCACCAAAAATAAACATGCAAAGGGCAGTGCTCCGAGGGCATTAAGTACTGCCTTCATCTACTTAATTATGAAGGTTATAAACAAACCCGTTTGCATGGAAAACACTGGGAGCAAACACTCTGGTAATGATTGTTTTCAGTCATAAACCCTTTTTAGATGATGCAGCTAAACTCCAGCATTCCTACTTGATGGTGTTTACAGCTGCCTCCCAAAAACCGACTGCACCTGTTGTGAAAACTGCCTTTTTGATGAAAACATAGTAGCAGTGCTTTGCCTATAGGTCTGTCCTGAAGTGTCTGTTCTTGCTTATTCTCCCTCCTCTTTTGTACTAGCTGTTTTCATCTGACTGCTGTTTTAATTGAGATAAAATATATATTTTGGGCCAATATATTTATCCCAAAGGCTGGATGATGACACCATGACGCTGACTGTTCTGTTTAGGTGGAACAATGTTTTAATTGATGTAAAATCTATATTTTGGGCCGATATATTTATCCCAAAGGTTGGATGATGGCACTGTGATGCTGACTGTTCTGTTTAGGTGGAACACACAGTAAAAAAATACATCATCTTTCTTCCCTGATGGTTACGTAAAGGCAAAGCAACGTCTTTGCTCCAGAGTAGCGTGAGCTGCTGTTCAGGGCTGCGTCTGTTGTGGTTGCTCCGTGGATCTGCTTTTGTCTCTTCCTCTGATTCCCACGTGAATCTGCTTTTGTCTCTTCCTCTGATTGATTCCCAGACATCTTCTAAACTGGTTTTCAAATGTTTTTGTGGTCTTATTCCTAGCTGTTCATGCACACCTTGGTTTCAGAACTAAACGTTGTCTTACAAAAATACGGAATGACACCTTCCGTGAAGCATGGTTCTTTGCAAAGGACTCGTAAAATAATCTATTTAAAGTATCCTTCAACCCCAGATTTTCCTTATACTTGCTATCAGGCTGAAGTTCCTTCTGGATTAAATTGGTAAGTACTGCCAGCTTCAAAGGCAAAAGGGGGAACCTTGCTTCTACTCAGATAAAACTATCCTTTCTGTGAAGAACAAGTTGCTTTGTAGCTCCAGCGTTTATCTGATGGGACTGTTAAGTTCAGGTCCAGCAGAGCTAAAGACACTTGCTTACTTTCTCAAAAAATGTATTTATTTTCACTTATTAGCTAGGATGAAATGCCTGTACGAGATTACAGGCTAATGGAAAAAGAGATAGGAGCTCTGCTCGTGCCAGCCTCATGTTCTGGGGTGCTTTAATCTTGTAGAAGCTTGACTTCTAATTTGGGAATGCGTAAGCAGCTTTAATGCCTGATATTAAACAAAAAAATTCTTAATGCCTACTTCTTCTCATTAAGAGCAGTAAATGCTCGTGGCTTAGCAATTCCCAGGCCTGTGTGAAAATTAATGGGGTGAGAAGAATAAGTCCTTTGAAAGTAAAGAATTTAGGGTGTTGTGGGAGGAACTCTGGGAGGCAAGCAGACCTCAGGCTTCAGCCAAAAGACTCCCTTTCCTCTTGCCAGCCTGCTGATTACGCAGTCTTCCCTGATGAACTTAGAGCTGGCTGGTCTGCATCAGGATTCATGCGGGAAGAGAGGATATGCCAAAATAAGCCTTGTCGTTAGAGGAAAACAGGCGAAGCAGCTGTAGTAAGCTCGGTGTCCTAGCGCGTGGGTGAAAACGTGTGTGTATCCTTCTCGTCTCCACCTTCTCTCCGTAATGAGAGGCAGCCCAGCTGTGTGAACACCGTCACTGCAGAGCTGTACTCCGTGTGCAGTTTCTCACACTGCCTCTAAAACCACGAGTGTGTAGACGGAGCTGTTGGAGCGATACGCCAGCGTAGCTGGGCTTTACCTCTGGCACTGTGCTTAAAGCACAGCTTTTGCCCTTTTTAAGAAAGAGTACAGGATTTGGGGGTTTTTTAGAAATTATGAACCATGTCTGACTTGGAAAAGAGTAAATAGATCACAGCAGAAGAATAATTGAAGCTCTATAATTGAGCTTTAGGCCGCAGCTTTGCTTGAAGTCTGCAGAGAGGTACTGTGTCACTACATACACCATCTAGGCAGGTCTGGACATACTGCCTCAAAGCAAAGATGATGTAAAATCTGCGGTTGAATGATTTCTCCTTATTTTCAACCCAGTTAAAGGAGGGGAGGGGGGAAGAATGCTTGTCCAGGTTATTAAAACCTATTCACAGCCCAGGTAGTGTCTACCTGTGGAGCACTTTAGAGTTTTAGATAAGGAGAAAATGGTTTTATATCAGTATAGGTGGATTTTGCCTGGTTTCTTTTCTGCTGTAGACTTCATATTTCCCCTTAAACTTTTATTCTTTCCTGAGGCATTCATCCCACCTGCTTAATTAGACAAGAACTGTGTAAATTGGGCTTGTTCAGCCTGGAGAAGGGAAGGCTCCAGGGCGACCTTATTGCAGCCTTCCAGTGCCTGGGGGGGCTACTAGGAAGCTGGGGGGGACTTTTTCCAAGGGCAGGGAGTGACAGGACAAGGGGGAACGGGTTTAACTTGAAAGTGGGGAGGTTTAGGGTAGCTATCAGGAAGGAATTCTTCCCGCAGAGGGTGGGGAGCACCGGGACAGGTTGCCCAGAGAAGCTGTGGATGCCCCATCCCTGGGAGTGTCCAAGGCCAGGCTAGATGAGGCTTGGAGCAACCTGGTCTAGAGGAAGGTGTGCCAGCCTATTTCAGGGTGTAGAACTAGATGATTTTTTAAGGTCCCTTCCAGCCCAAACTGTTCTGTGATTCTATGAAATAAAAGCAGAAAGTGGTGGTGTCATTAGAGTCCGTCGTAATGTAAATGTTTTTCCAGAAGACTTGATTCAAGTCACCTCAGGCACCTGCACTGCCCCAGCCCACATTCACAAGGCCTGACTTGACACCCAAGTGTTTATCGTTACGCGGAATCATCTCGCTGTGCTCCAAGGACCGAACTCTGCAGCGGGCGTGCTTCCTTCCCCTCCTCGCTGCTGCTCCACAGACGATCCCCTGAGGTAGAAGTGCTCGCCCGCGGAGGCTGTAGTGATGGCTGTCAGCTTTGGCCATCAGGAAATTAAGCTGTCCCAGCCAAATGTGAATTTGTGTTTACTCTCCCTACGGTACTACCTCTCCTGGGTCTGCCAGCTTGTCTGCGTGAATCCCCGGACGTGGCCCACTGAGCTCCTTTGGCAAGTCTGCAGCTTGTCAGGAGAGTTTGACATTGTTCTTCCTCCTCCTGCTTTCCTTTAATTCATTTCCTTGGAGTCCTCTTGGGGAAATCCAGCTGCTCAACTGGGAGGTGGCAGTGTCCTCTGTCACGACGTTATTTTTATGGAAACAAGTCCCCCTTGAGTACTGGCTGTTCTGTTGACACAAATGGTACATTATCCAGAAAAGCACGTGTTTTTCTGATTGTAAAGCATGGTGACCTCTGTCATTCTGTGCTTGGGTGGCAATTACGTGCCAAGACTAGCAGTTTGTTAGTTCTTTTGGTTTAATACTATCAGATACAATGGAAAAGGCAGTTAGGTGGGCTGATATAGTCCCTGAAGTACACTTGCTAATTTTGTAAGTAATTTAGTTTGTAATTTTGAGTGCTTTTGGATAATTTGCTTTCCAGCGAAGGTATTGCTGACCGCGGAAGGACTGCCTAAGAAGGCTTCTCTCTGGGACATAACTCAGGAGAACGTGCGTGCCTGTCTGTTCTAGCATGTTCTCTAAACTTGGAACAGTCCTTTAAATGAGAAGCTGTCATGGAGGTTTGCCTCATGCTTTACTCTGAGTGGGTCAAGCCAGTTCTTCGGGGTGAAAGTGTAGTTGTAATGGCACTGCAGTTCAGCAGTGTAGAACAGGCTCCGAAGGAAGGTGGAGACACGGCTTCACACATTGCACAGCTCTCTTACGGTGACCATACTTTATTTTTTCTGTTGTAGTTCAGAGATTTGGATGTGCTGATAGGTAATGAAAATGCAGGACTTCTGCCATCTCTGTTAGTCCCTAAAATGAGGGTGTTTTGAGGGTGTTTTTTGCTTAATTTAGATACACGCAAGTTTTTAGGAATGTAAACTGAAGAAATTCTGGTAATATTGGTGAGAAAATTCACAGTGAAATCTCTCTAATGAAAACCAGTTTAAGTATTGTCAAACTTGTTGAGCACTCTGAGCTCTGTGGTGTGTCATCATCTGCCCCGGCCCCAAACTTTCTTCTCCTTCAATTCCCCTCTCCCCCAAAACTGAAGAACAAGTTTTCTGGGCCATAATACAGGGCTCTTTCTTATGTTTCTGGTGTCCTCATTTGTGCCCAGTTTTTGGGCTGGGTGGTGCTTGGTGTGTAGGTAGCTCTGTGTCTCGCAGAGGCATCCCTGCCCTCTCAGTGCCGCGTCTCCCATTCCTCCCCTCTTTCCCGCTCCAAGCATGAGGCCTCTCAGGTTCTCCTTTCAGAGCCTGCTTTCTAGCCAAGTCACTTAATTTCCGATGCTGAGACACGTTTTCTGATGCTGAGACATGTTCTGTGAGTTTTGTGACCCCTTGGCCAGGGTGAATAATTTGTTAACAAATCACAATCGGAAGTAGTTTGCACAGCTTGACAAACCGTTTTTTTTTTTAACAACTTCAACAGAAAATTGGGTTGGAATTGGCAGGTGGGCGTTGGGCACTGCTCTGGAGCTTTTCCATATGGATAATTTAAGTCAGACCGGTTCAGAGCTACAAGTTGTATCTGTTTCTAACTGGGTTGTTATGCTTTGAGGTTGTCAGGTAAGTAGAAGCTTCAGTGAATGCTGTGTCTCTGATCTGATCACCTCCAGTATTAATTTTCCTCTTTTAAAGTCTAGGGATTCCATCAGGCTGGATGATCTGAAGGCAGAGGTGTCACCACGCATCTCGGCAGAAGATCTGATCGATTTGTGTGAGTTGACGGGACCCACTCATTCCAAAACGCCTGTGAAGAAAACCAAGACTAGCAAGCCAAAGCTGCTGGTGGTGGACATTCGTAACAGCGAAGAGTATCCTTCAAACCCCAGTGCCAGCCCTGCCAAATCGTGCTGGGATCAGTGACTTCCTCGCTGTCTGCAGGCAGTGAGATGTTAGAACGGCAGATGATGGATGTGGTAGAGGTACCGTGGGAGGCCCAAAGGCAGATTGTCAGACAGAGCTGACTTGAAGTGAAGTCCATGAACATAGTATACGTCCTGTTGGTCCCTTAGCCCCAGGGGGTTCGTTTAGCAGATAAGTTTCTGCGGTGCTGGGCGCTTTCTTTCTGAAACAATCTTCATTCTGCCCTTTTATGCCATGTAGTGCCAGCAGTTGGCTTCTCCACATGAGTAAACAGTAAGTGAGGTGTGGCAACATACACCAGCACAAATGGCCAACGCTGCCGTGCCACAGCCGCCAGGACGGCGTGTACCACGGATTTCTCTGCCTTTCAGACGTCCTTAACTGAGCTCCCGAAGCTTTAACCGCGGGCACATTTCTGGCAGCATCAACGTCCCGTTTGCATCCGCCTTTACTGCAGAAGGGGATCTTGTCCAGTGCCCGGCGACGGCCACGCTCCAGAGCTTTAAGGGGAGAGTCGTGGTGATCGTAGGAAATGCAGCGAAGAACACGGCTGCTGTAAGTATATTGCTCTAACACAGACATTTATACCTAGAAATGCTTCGGTGCGTGACTGCCGGGAGTAGTAACTAAAACTAAATGCTGGAGCCTGGAGCGCTCGGAGTAGTAGTTTTGGATGCTGACAGGATTTGCGGTGACTTTTTTTGTTGTTCATTTGTGCTTCTGGACAAAGATGTATTTCTCTTCAAGTGATCAAGAGCTGAGGAAGTTGATCATTCTGTGATTCTGTGAACAATCACAGTAGCTCACTACCTGCTGCGTGCACAGCCCCCGCAGTGAATGTACAGAATGCATGAAGTGCCAGGGCCAAACGGAGGTGATTTAAATGGCGCTTCACGCGTTTGGTGGTGGGTTGTGCAGCCTCTTTCAACAACTAAATTTTAAATCACTGAACATCCTAATTTGTCTCAGCAAGAGCCTGACCGCTCCCTGCCCTCCTGAGGAACGGGAATGGCAGAAAGTGCTTTGGTATTCACTAATGGATGGCTTCATGGGAGACAGCCCACCACCACCAAGTCCTTTCCTGGGAGCTGTTTTCCAGCACCAGTCAAATGGTTTATCTGAAACAAAGGAACACAAAGTATTCTATGATTCTGTGTAACACAGAACAAAGGAGCAGCCCGAAACAAGTGTGGGAGGGAAGGACAGAGGCTTTACCGTGCGGGCTGTGGGTTACACCGTAGCAGAGAAGATAGAGTTTGCTCCTGTAGTGCAGTGACACTTCTGACGCAAACTTAGATAATACTTTTTAATCTTTTGTTAGATGAAAATGGAATTTTTCCAAAACTTGCAGTGAGTCTAGCAAGTGCAAGTACCTCAGTCACATGAGAGGGTGCTGCCTTACCCTCTAAACCCAGGCTCTGCAGCTGAGATCATGTTGTCTCAGTTTACCTGGAACTGTCAATATTCCAGCTTTCCATAAGGGAAAGGCTGCCTTGCCTCTTGGTTTGCTTTTGGAGTTCCTGAGAGCCTTAACTAAAGAGTGGAGAGTTTTAAATGGCAACAGAATACTGGATTGACCAGTTTGACCACAGATTAGTGAAATACTGGGGCCTGAATGCTGGGGACTGACCACCTCTGTCACTCCCTTAAAGTACATATAGAACCTGCCTCGATTGGGCTGTGTTGATAAAATTTAGGGCTCCCTTCTCCTGTGGGTCATCTTTTAAGGCCGGGTTCAGCATTACTCTGCATGGCTGCACAGAACTGTCTGCCACTGTTCATCAGCTTAACCAAAGTAGCTGTTACTATAGCTCTTCTAATTTTTCCTAGGTAATCCACTCATACGAAAAATTGCAAAATGCGTGGACACAAAAACAGTTCTGTCCAAAGAAATAGAAGATCTTCAGCATAATTTTTTTTTTTCCCTAAACAGTTATGTATTTCCAGCAGACAAGGAATGAGCCACAAATTGCTCCCTCCACCCTAAGGGAGAGCTTTTCAGAAGTGTTCGCTGATGTTTACTCCATTAAAAAGAGGGAGATGGCACTGTTAGATGTTTGGGTTAAATCTATGCAGGACAGAGATGGGGATAGGTGTGAAAAAGCACTGATTATTCCTGTGGCTGTCTGTAATTAAAGGTTGAATCTTTCAGCTGCGTTTCGCACTAGTAGCCTACTTGGCACTGATGTAACTTTAAGAACTACTTGGCACTAATGTAACTAATAAGAACTTTATAAAAGTTCTTAAAAGCGAAGTTGAGCGTACTGAACAGACTTGTAGAAAAAGCCTTTTTCCCCTTTTCACACTTCTGTTTCTCTCTTTTGTATTTGGCTTGGTGTCAGATGATGAAAATTAAATGCTGCCTGGAACTTGATAGGTGAGAGGGAAAATTGAAAGTTTCAGGGAAAACGGCAAAGGAGGCCAGTGGTGACACAGAGTTCAGTGGAGCTCTGGCTCTGCGTGAGCATTCCCTAGGACAGAATTACAACAGGGTAATCCTGCTTGTTAAGCCATTTACTTTACTCCTCCTGCAAGTTAAATGAACAGATTGGCTGGCGTACAAGCGCCTTGCTGGATGTGCCGTCAGCAGTCTGAAGGTGTTGCAGAGAGGGGCTTGCACTGGGCATCGTCTGGTGTTCTTGGCTCAAACCTCCCTGCAGAACCTCCCTTCCTTCAGGCTGGTTCTGGCTTCAGGCCAGCCTTTTTCTCCTGCGGGATTCTGGGCACTTGTTAACGGAGCAGATACTGTCTCTGAACGCAGCAGGAAACCTCACGTTAGGGACATTATGCTGCAGTTAAGCAACGGGGCTCTATTTTGATTTTTAACTTTTAAACACGTTAAGTGGCAGCATCTCCTAAGTGAGTTCAATTCCCCTTCCCCACATCCGTAAGGACATTGTAAATTCCAGCACGGTCGGGAGTGTAACAGTTGAGCAGGCAGCGAGTGCTCCGCTGCGGCTGCCGCTTTTGGTGCGTGGCAGAAAGCGTGTCTCCTGATTTTTGTCACGTTCCAAGTCTGAGATACCGCGAGTGTGAAGCTGGATCGTAGCTGTGCATAGCTTGGATGGGGCCTGGTGTGAGTCTCCTTTTGGGAGGGTGACATCACTGCTTCTCCTTCAGTCACCTTCGAGGTGCTAAGCCATTATCTGTTCCATTTCCAACTTTTTTTCTGTATCACCACAATCCTGATTGAAATTAGAACAGGAGAAATACCTGATAGTGTATCATGCCCCAGCAACTCAGTTCTGATAGTGACATGCTTCCGCTTGTGTGATGTGGTTGTTCAATATCTGTGTGTTTCCCCGGTGGCTTCATCTATGTGTTTTATTGTCAGTTAAATGCTGTAGCAGCATAAAGTATACAGCACACTTGAGTCTGTCTAGTAATTAGCAACTCATTTCTTGCCTTGGAAGAGGACAGTTAGATAAGCTGTAAGTAAAGCTTATAAAGCATCTGTCTTTATAGCAGGGAAACAAATTCCGAAGTGCATCTTCTGATTGTTAAATTGGTTATCTTTTGTCTAGGTAAGTTATGCTGCTACAGATAACATTGTCTAGATGATTTCTCTGAGTTACTGAAGCAAAGTAGCCATTCTCATTGCATCACAGTGGCTAATAGATAAAAAACATTAATTATCTCCAAAGCAGAGATAAGCAGTCCCAAATTTCCACAGCATCTGTCTGACCCTTCACAAGGCGAGAAGGTCAGGTGAAGATTCTTTTTGTGTAACATAGA
>NW_010269983.1:0-17154 GCF_000690775.1 Eurypyga helias
GCACTCGATTCCACCATCCATGTCGTTGAAAAAGATGTTAAACAGTACTCGTGTTCCTTTTTTTCTCTTTCAAGAATCAGATGACTGTCTGATCTGTGTCTACAGTGGGAGCTCACTGTCAGTTGAGTAACTTTGAGGCTCTGAGGCTTCATTGTCCTTACATGCCTGAAAATGAAACTCAGTTGAAACCCTTCTGTGAAGGAAGGCTACCTTTGTAGGCCCTGTGTGTACCACTGGGAGAAGAGAGTAATGAACTAGATGCAGGACACACTTGTCCTAAATTGCCAATACACCTTTGCTTGGTGTTCAGGGCATATGGTGATGTGAAAAAAGTATCTGCTGCCCCTCACTACCTGGGGCGATGAGCATCCCTAGGACCTACTCTTGGGTTTTGTTGAACTGAGAAGTATGTTATTTACCTGTTTACCAAGTGATCTCTGTTGCATTGGACTATTAACCAGAAGTTACAAACCAGGCTCTCAGTCCTTAGCTATTAACTTTGCGTGCCTAACGCATGGGAGAAGATTTGTGGTGTTTGGTGGGTTATTTGTCCTGGCTGTTGCCAGACCATTGGAAGGATCCTGACCCCTTCTGTCCTTGGATTTCACTGATGAAGGCCCTGAGCAGAGCTAGGGTGAATGACCCTCTCTGCCAGATCCCTGTAAGAGCACCTACTGTTAGCAGCAATCCCGTCTTTACTAGATTGCCGTTTGCATCATAAGCCTGCTTTCTAAACTTGTTCTCTCTTGTTCTAGGCTGCAAGCATGTGAAAGGCATTCTCTTGTACGGACCTCCAGGCTGTGGTAAAACCCTTATGGCGAGACAGATTGGCAAGATGCTGAATGCCAGAGAGCCAAAGGTGGTCAATGGCCCAGAAATCCTCAATAAATATGTGGGCGAATCTGAGGCCAACATCCGCAAGCTGTTTGCTGATGCAGAAGAAGAACAAAGGAGGGTAATGCAAACATAGATAAATAGCATGGTCAGTCTGAATGTGCCTAAAGAATGGCCGGAAAGGAGGTTTATAATCGGAAAATTGCTGCTTGCATTAGAAGACTGAGTCACTGCTTAGCTTGTGATTATAGTTATTCCTTGCAAGTCATTGAATATTAGCGTTGTACAGATTCACGCAGTGCCAGTTGGAAAAGTAACCTTAGAAGCTGAAAAGGTTGCAGGTCTAGCTAGCTGTGCTGAATACAGACAGTTTGTTTAAATTCCATACAGTTCTTCTGAAGTAATACTGTAAGCCCCATCTGCAGCAGTTTGTGTTACATGATGTCACCCACTCGGAAAGTGCATAAAAGTGGCGTAGCAAAATTTTGCTGTTTTCTTGGTTTTTTCTTTTTTGTGGGGGAGACATAATTAATCAGTTTGGATTTTTGCTACTAAATACAGGTGGTACATAACATAGGCTGAATTTCAAATAAGCTTTCACAGTTTCAGGGTTTTTGGGTTACAGGATTATTACTATTTTATAATCCTTCAGGTGTTCTAATTGATACATCATTAATTTTTCTCAACAGAAAGCTAGATGAGAATAGTGTCTTGAAAGCACAAGGTATGGTTCTTTGACACTGGAAGTGGAGATAAAGATCCTGTTTTTTTCCAACCTCTTTTTTTTTTTTTTAATCCATAGATTTAGCTGGCTATCAAAAGCCCAGTCTTTTGTTTGGAGGTGTAAATATTTTCTCCTGTGTGCTATGGTAATTTTTCTCTGCTGTGGATCACTTAATCTTCATAGGATTTTTTTGGTAAAAAATACAATTGCAGGCAAGTCACAGTTAAATATAGGAAAGTCTTTTTCAGAAGATGCTAGCAAAGGACATTGTATCCCTTAATTTTACTTAAACCTAACAAGATTTTGCTAGTGGCTTGCAGTCATTTAATATTCTCCTGCAAAAGATTTTTGAATCAGTAAGTCAGCTTTGCATGGTAACCCATACAGATGTAAACAGTCTCCTTCTCCCTGGTTGTTGCAATATAACTGAAAGCTGTGAACTGATTTTCCTTTGCAATAACACACCTGTTAAAATAGACTTTATATTGGCTGGAGGGGATGGTCCTGATGACAAGTTGCGAGATCAAAAAGGTCTCGGAAAGGTTGGTATTGTAACGACGTGTGTCTGGGGCAGGTTGCCAGGGACAGCACACTTACCCAGTGTTAACGTGGTCTCCACTCTCCACAAAAGATGTTTTAGAGGTGGAATTTGAAGGGGAAAACCTTTGTAACACAGTCACAAAAAGTATCCTGCTCTCTTACCAGCTGCAACTGCTTCACCTTTGAGTGAACCTGGAAATAAACAGTATTGTTCCTGATTGGCACTGAACGAATGGATTCCTTCACAATACTAAGAACAAAGCTACTCTGGCAAGCTATATTTTGCTAACTTTAGTACAGCTTGGGGTATTTCCCACATTGGGTGCAGATGAGCAGATGAGCTTTGTTCTCCATCTTCCTTAGAGACTTTCCCAGACACTGAGTACTGGGACCCTTTGAGCTGTGTGTTCCAGCTTTGGGCTTGTGCTTGCTCAGTCTAGTCCTCTTCCTTGGAACACTGCTGCTCTTAACCACCCTCAGCTGTGAAGTCCAGTGTTTGGGCAAAGCCCACCAACCACCCCATTTTGGAGAATGGCAAGATGTTATTCTGCAAAGGGGTCTGATGCCTATGTGATGTGCTACTGCAGCCACTCAGAGGTATCAATGTTCTGTATTTCTGTGGCTGAGCTTGTTGAGAAGTGACTGTTTTGGATTGCTTTCAGTGATGACATGTGGCATTGCTGACGTATTTTTCTCTCCAATAGCTTGGCGCGAACAGCGGTGTGCATATCATCATTTTTGATGAGATTGATGCAATCTGCAAGCAGAGAGGAAGCATGGCGGGTAGCACTGGAGTCCACGATACTGTTGTAAACCAGTTACTGTCTAAAATTGATGGAGTAGAGCAGCTCAATAACATCCTAGTGATTGGTATGATGGTGCTTAGTTTGTTGTGGGGTCTGGTTGAAAACTGCTGATATTTTGTCCATTGTAGGTCAACTAATTTGTTCTTTCTGGTGTGGGATCTGTTTGGACTAATCCAAATGGAATGACTGGTGTTTAAGAAGCATCAGTAGCAGATTTAAAGGGAGATGGTGCTGTAATAAGTTGATGTTGCTGCTTTCAAAAGATTTTCTCCTTTAGCTTGTGGTAAGTAGTGTTTTGTAGTTTAAGAAAACTTGTAAGGAACGATAGGCATTGATGTGTTGGCATATGAAGGAGTGAGGCTTCTCTGGCTTGTTGTCTAGTGTTCTGATGCTAGGAGCCCTGCAGATACAATCACAGATACAGGTTTGATCCCTATTGCCTCAACTCAGCATCAGGGGATGACTTTTCTGGAGATGGATATCTTCTGTCTGTTTTCTTGAGACTCTCTGAGGTATCTCCTTAGCTCTGTGCTCTGTATTCAGTAGTTGGAAACCCACTTAGTAAGTTTAGATAATGCTTATTCTATTTTTAAATTCGAATTTAGGAATGACCAACAGACCTGACCTGATTGATGAGGCTCTGCTGAGACCAGGGAGACTGGAGGTGAAAATGGAGATTGGTAAGCATGCTAGTGTATCGCAGTATGTAAGTTCACATGTACTTAAAACAGTAAAGCAAATATATGTCATGGTGTGAACAGTTAACCAGGATGGCATAGATGTTAAAACTTCATGCAGCTCCCTCCATAATATCTCATAGAAATTCAATCAGCCAAATAAAACGCTATTTTAGACTTAACTACTGTGACCTGATAGCAGTTTCTGTCCCGCAGAATGAATAGGTATGGGCAGGCAGGAAGCATCAATGAAAAGAGCCAAGTAATGGCACTAGATCAATCCTAGGTGGAAATTGCAGAACTGTTGAACTTGCAGAGCGGGCGAGTACAGTGTGTGAGCAATTCTTGACTTGGAGGAAGTG
This sequence comes from Eurypyga helias, assembly GCF_000690775.1. Lineage (NCBI taxonomy): Eukaryota > Metazoa > Chordata > Aves > Eurypygiformes > Eurypygidae > Eurypyga > Eurypyga helias. The sequence goes on from NW_010269983.1 coordinate 3,944, forward strand.
CAGATCAATTTATTTGTATGAAGTGAGAACAGTGACTTTTGTTATAGGGACTGCAGATGTTAAATTGCATTGGCTGTTGGCTTCTGAAATCAGTTGGTCTGGATTACTTGCATCAACAGAACTAAAAGTGACTGGAGACCCCTGTCAGCTGTTTATTTTGGTGAGCTGGAAAAGAACACTATCTGTCAGTAACTTAAAAGGGACTTTTTGTACACATCTGCCTAACACCAATGCAGATTAAATAATGGAATATCTGATAATGTAGGATTTGTTAAAAAATTAAGCCCAGATCATCTTAGATTCATGAAAACAAGTCTCTGACTTTGCATTTGTGGTTAGAAGTTTGATCAGTAGAGATCATGGTGGGATCCAAAGGGTGACTAGACTGGTGCTCAGTTATGACATTAATAATTCACAGAAGAAAGGATGCTTAGAGAACTGGGACTGATTGAAAGCTTAATGATCCTGTCTTGCAGTGAGAAATTGGTTGAGATCAGGCTTTAAAGATTGGAAATTCAGTTTCAGATGTGCAGTTTGGAAGAGCTCATAAAACATTGTCCCCTAACCTTCCACAAACATACAAACGCCACAAAATACTTTGTACTCTGAGCTAGGCATTGACTGCTGTAAAAGTAAAAAATCTTAGTGTAGTGAGTCACAACAAAGGAACAGGCAAGGCCGTGAGCATTCATATGGTCTGTTTCAGTGGCAGAAAATGAGTTGGGAATGTCCATATAGCAATAAAATCATATGATACTGTACTAGAGTGGCAGGGAAAATTGTCTGTTGCTGGTCTGAACTTTGGGGAAACTTGTGAAATCTCATCTATCAGTGCAATCTTATGAGCCCGCTAGGGATTTTTTCTCTTATCCTTAAGGGTAACCACTCTCTGAAGAACGAGAAACAAGAAAGAGGTTTTTGTGATAGCTGAAGAAGCAAGGTTGTAGGCAAAAGAGGAAATGAAGCTGATGGCTGCTGAGGTAGCTGCAGAGTTAACCTGGGCAGTGAGCTGATGCTGAGGCTCCAGAGTTAATACTTTCCTTGAGTACTGTAGGTAACCATTTATATCAGACATCACTGTGAACGTAGCTCATGCAAGATGTGGGGACCAGAGGGGCAACTAGAGCACTAGCTAGGATTTAGAAGTCTTGTGGAGCACAGATGCTGTGGATGGTTTCAGATATGCTGGGGACTTAGACTGATACATTAGGTAGATGCAGGAAGAAGTATTGAAAGAGACTTGTGCCTGTTCGTGGCACAATACTCCAAAAGGAAAATTGGGTAAAGAAGTGTATAGCAGTACATAGAGAATTATTAGTAGTCAGGCTGGTAAATAGAGAATTGGCGTTGGCAAAACCTGCAGCCAGAAAACAACCTTCGTAGCTGCAGGGAACTGAAGGGAAGGCTCAATAAAGAAAGTGTGGTTTAGGGATGAAGAAGCGTAGCCACAACAGTCACCTTTAAACATCTCGTACTTGAAAACAAATGCCTAATAGCAATTGTTACTTGTAAACGCAGGTGAGACTGGTTGTATTGGAGGTGTAGCACCTGCATCTATAGTTGAAAAAAGTTAATTAAATTAAATAAATTTCAGGGACTGAGCAAGGTATCCCTAGAATAAATTTTCAGATGATGAGGACTGAACAAGGCAGTCAGACAAAGTCCACAGGGACTGGAGAAAAGGAATATTGCACCCATTTTTATAAAGAGTAATAAAGTGCATCATGGGAACTACCAACCAGTCAGCCTCATCTCAGTGCCCAATACACTTATGGAACAGATCCTTATGAGAGAGACAGGGAGGCGATCAGGGACTGCCAGCATGGCTTCACAATGGGCAAATGGTGCCTGGCTGATCTAGTGGCCTTCTGTGGTGGTGACTGCATTTGTGGGTAAGCAACAAGCTGCAGATGGTATTTACCTTTACTTCTGTAGCGCCTTTGATAAAGTTCTCACCAACATTCTTGCCACTATATTGGAGAGAGAGTTTGATGGATGGACTGTTAGACGGATAAGGAATTAGCTGGATGGCCATGTCCAAAGAATTAATTGAGTTAGTGGCACAGTGCTGGGGCAGTCCACAACATCAGCACAGACTAGGGGATGGATGGATGGAGAGCAGCCCTGTGAAGATGGACTTGAGGATACTGGTGGTTGAAAAATCGGACATGAGCCAGCAATATGCATCTATGGTCCAGAAAGTCAATCATATCCTGGACTGCATCAAAAGAAGCATGGCCAGCAGGTTGAGGGCAGTGATTCTTTGCTTCTACTCTGCTCTCCTAAGGCCCCCTCCAGAATAATGCATCCAGCTCAGGGTCCCCAGCACAAGACAGACATGGACCTGCTGGAGCGGGTCCAGAGGAGGTCATGGAGATGGTCGAGGCTGGACCAGCTCTGCTGTGGAGGGGGCTGAGGGGGTTGGGGTTGTTCAGCCTGCAGAGGAGAAGCTCCAGGGAGACCTTATTGTGGCTGTTCAGTATTTAAAGGGGGCTTATAAGGAAGAGAAAGTCTTTACTAGGGCCTGTAGTGACAGGACAAGGGTCAACGGTTCTAAACTGAAAAAGGTCAGGTTTAGATGGAATGTGAGGAAGAAATGTTTTACAGTAAGAGTGGTGAGACACTGAACCACGTTGCCTAGAGAGGTTGTAGATAGCCAATTGCTGGAAGTGTCCAAGGCCAGGTTGGATGGGGCTCTGAGCAACCTAACCTAATGACAGGTGTCCCTGCGTGTGGCAGGGGGAGTGGACTAGATCTTTAAAGTTCCCTTCCAACTGAAACTATTCTATGATAATTGCAAGGTGGAAGCTGGCTTTAGGGATGCCAAAGGGCTGACAATATTGCCTTTGTGTAAGGTGAATTTCTGGTATGGAAGCCTGAGAGCAACCCACCTGGAGGAACCCTGAGGAAAGAAACTAAGCCTTACATTTCTCTCTAGTTTGGCAGTGATGCTAATAATTTTTTCCAAGAGTAGTTAGTGTCAATGAATATTCTCAGTCAAAAAGCATTGTCAAATATTCTACTTGTAAGATTGAATTGCTGATGGTGAGAAGGAGCCTTTGGAATTATGATGGTTGAGGAGAGGGAAAGGCTTTGCTGCAGTTGCTGTTCTCTTTCAAATCTCAGGCCTGCCGGACGAGAAGGGTCGATTTCAGATTCTTCATATCCACACAGTACGGATGCGGGAACACCAGCTGCTGGCTGAAGACGTGGACATTACAGAGCTGGCAGTTGAGACTAAAAACTTCAGTGGTGCTGAACTGGAAGGTTTAGTTCGAGCTGCTCAGTCTACTGCTATGAACAGACACATAAAGGTCAGTCCTGTCATCTCTCACTGGGGAAGAAACCAGGGAAAATAATTATGTTTGGAGTCTTATCGTGATGTTTACCTCCAGATGGGTATAATGGCATCTCAGCATACCTTAGGAGATGAAATTCACATGCTCCCGTGCTTCTACATGGTTCTGAATTACCCCTTTCATCTCCTGACCTACAGGTGGCTCTTGCATAGCTTGGGAAATGGAGGGTGTTGTTAGTATATTTTGATAAAAACTGATAGGGAAGTCTTGAACTCTGTGGATTGGACCCAAGAGACATGAGGTGGAAGTGAGAACTACCAGACATATGGGAGGGATCTCTGCTGGAGCCTGTGCAGGTCAATATATTCATAAAGGATCTGTAGAGGGTTGGGGGGGTGTGAGGTTACAAGCTCATAGCTGTTTTGTGCTCATAAAGATGAAGCCACCTATGGAAAACTGTGGAAGGCATTTGGAATAATGCACGTGCAGAAGATGTAGTCAGTGAACTGGGGGGAGAAAATTCACGAAGGTACAGGCAGTGGTAGGGACTGACTGACCATTACTGGGGGTCAAGTTCTTGGAGTCACAATGATCTTGAAATGCAGCTCAGTCCTTACCAGTGAAAAAAGCAAATGTAACGTTAGAATTTACAGGGAGAGGTTTACGGAGCAAAAGTGAAGCTGTGATTATGTCACGGGTAAAATCCTTGGTATATTTGAATTTCTGCAGACCTGGGACCCCACCAGGAGAAGGTTACGGTAGAACTAGGATATGGAATGGCAGCAGGGAAGGTCAGAGGGTTTTCCTTGGAAGAAAGATTAGACTGGGATTTATCAGCTGAAAAACAATACAGTGAAGGGTTATGAAAAGGATGTGACATCATGAGTGGACTGGAATCAGTGAATGGAGAATGGTTTTTTACTCTTTCCTATTACAAGAACTTGGAGAACATCAAATGGTACCAGCAGGGACATGCTCAAAGCACAGAACAGGAGATGTGCACTGTGTGAATAAGTACTTGAAGAGTGGAAGGAACATTTGCTCCAAGATGTCGCTGATGCTAAACTCTTGGTGGATTTCAGAAGGGGCTTGCACAATGTCTTCCATTTCAGATAAGAACTGATGATGGTTTCACTGGCATAGGGACTTGTAACATTCTTGGCTGTCTTTATTCAAGAGTGTCCTGATTTCGGCTGGGATAGGGTTAATTTTCTTCCTAAGAGCTGGTACAGTGCTGTGTTTTGGATTGAGTATGAGAATAACGTTGATAAGGCACTGATGTGTTTAGTTGTTGCCAGTAGTAGTAGTGCTTATATAGTTCAAGGACTCTCAGGTTCCCGTGCTCTGCCAGCGGCAAGGTGCACAAGAAGCTGGGAGGGGGCATAGCCAGGACAGATGGCCCAGCCTGGCCAAGAGGATATTCCCCGCCATGGAACATCATGCTCAGTATGTAATTTTGGAGTTGGCTGGAGGGGGGAATCGCTGCTCAAGAACAGACTATCAATCACCAGGTGGTGAGCAATTGTTTCACTGTGCATCACTTATTCCTTTATCAGTAATATTATTATTTTCTCTCCCTTTGCTTTCCTATTAAACTGCTTTTATGTCAACCCATGATTTTTTTTTGGTTCTGATTCTCTCCCTGATCCCACCCTGGGGTGGATCGAGTGAGCGGCTGTGTGGTGCTTAGCTGCCAGCTGGGGCTAAACCATGACATGGAGGAACATTGCCTCATTTTCCCATTGTTTGCTGCTGTGGGATGTCAGTGTATCTTTGACTAGAAAGGAGTTAAGGGCCATGAAATGTCAGGTTATATTAATCCAGATGCTAAACACAGTATTTGATGGTGTTGAAATATGAGATGATTAGTTTGTGAAGAAGGAAGCTGAATGGCACAGCACTTTTGCTCCAGTGGCCAAGAACTGCTGTGGATTGCTGCAGAGAACCATTTGACATCAGTTCCACAGCATTGGTGTATGTTTAAGTAAAAAGTCTGTTCATCCTCGAATACGAGGAAAGCAAATCATGCTTTCATTTAAGTGAAAGAACTTGTTTGGTTGCTTAGACATCTGTCTCCTGAGAGCACTTTTTCTAAAGGAAAGGCTTTCTGCTAATTTTAATTCTATAGCCATGATACTTGAAAAGTTACTGTTTCCTATAGCAAAAAACCCACAAACATCAACAGCTTCTTATTTGCATGTGTTCTGTCTTAAAAAAAAAAAAAATCAGCACCTCTGGAGGTGTTTTCATCCCTTCACAGGCAAAACATTTTCGTTAAATAATTAATTTTGCTTATAGTTGATTTTTTTTTTTTTTCCCAGTGCTTGAATTTTGGGTGAGTTAGGAGACAATTAGAGTTTTGATATATTCCCTGTTGTGCCAGAATGTCACGGTGACACATTGTGAAGAGAAAACAGTGGTGTGTAAATTTAAAAGAGCAGTCCCCTCCTTTAGGATGGTATGTGATTGACATCGTAATAATATGTGTATGTATATCCCCAATGTGAAGCAGCCACACCTTGTTTTCCTTTTCAAACACTTTGACATAGTATTTTTGGATAATCTTATTGTTTATTCTGAAGATGTCTTCAAGCCAAGTGGTGCACTGAGGTATTTTATTCTCGCCTACAAGTACTGCAAAATCTAAAATATACATCAGAGGCCTGACCTAGTTTTCAGAAGCACCTATGAGAAGCAAGAGCACAAATTGAAAATCAAGGAATATTATTCTTCTGAATAATTTAAACTCTTCTGATAATCTGTCAAAGCGTGTGTGTTAAAAATCAAAATGTATAACTCATTAAAGGCCTGTTTTAAAGTGTACAAACAACTTCAGGAATAGATAAATAGTGTAACAAGTACATTTGCTTCCCTCTCTAAGTGGCAGCGATTAACCCATGCTAAGGATCCACTAGTTTGATATGTTTGGCATCTCGTGTTTCGGCGTGATGGATGTTTTTGTGAGAAGGGACTGTTATTTCGGCCTTCCTCTGGTTGGTGCAGTGTCAGTGCCCAGGCTGGGTTTTTGAAATTGCTGTTTAGAGGCTGTGTGTGCTACTCTGCAAGACAAGCATAATGGGATTATTTGAGTATTATTTTTTCATTCCTGTGCTCAGGTGCACTCCTGGTTCTTGTAGGTCATCATGGTCAGAAGAGGATGGCTCTAAGACACATCTTTGAGGATTGAAATTATTTGACTGGTCTGTTTACCTTGGTCTTAGGCAAAGGTGCTGGAGGTTGCTGTGCCTTCCAAGAAAGCCCTCTGAATACCTGAGTTTTACTTCCTGAGCTATCAGATCATGTGGGGCCGCTACACTCTGGGGTAGAAGCAGGTGGTGCTGTAAGGCTCAGGAACTTTCAATTAGAACTACACTGGTTTTGGAGTCTTGAGAAATGTGTCACGGCATGATTGGGAAATTTAGAAATTATCAAAAGGCTTTCTAGGCTGCACTTTGGTAGAAAAGAATGAAAATCTTTTGCCTCCTCTCTATGCTACTTAAAAACAGGTTTCTGCCTTACCACCTAGCAGATGAATTGCTTTTCACAGATCAACTTCTGCCCCCTCTTGTGACTAATCCTTTTTCTCCTATCTCTAACTCCACCCGGGATCCTCAGCAGACTGCACCCATAGGATTAGTGTGTAATAGCCAGTGTTTGCATGCTGTTGAGTGGAAAAGTTGCTTCAAATCCATTTAATTCCTGATTGCTGCCCAAGGCAATCAATATACTTGCAGATCTACAAATAATCCCAGTAAATGGAGCTGCTCAGTACTGCAGAGCTGCAGCCATGCTCAGTAATGTAACTGCAACTTGCTCTAAAGTCTGCTGACAGCTGAATAAAGTCTTCAGCTTCAGAGGCTACTCTCAGGTTGTTTTCAAGAATTAAAAACCTCTTCTGGCTCTGATGTGAGCAGCGTTAGGCCACTCCTAGTGGTACCTGTAGTTGTGACTGAGAAAGGATGTGCAGGAGAAGGTTGGAGTAGTGCTGTTTCTGCTGTATATTGCTTCCAGTCAAGGGCTTTTAAATGTTGCTGGGCAGTTTGAGAATGGCAGATGGGGAAGAGGTGATGCTTTTCATTTAGGATGGAGTATAGTATGAGCTGAGTTAACTGCAGCTTATACTGATAGTGCAGTACTGATAGTGCTACCTTGGGAAGATTCATGACTTTTCTTGAACTGAAGCAAATAAAGACAAAGCAGAAAGAAATCTAATATTTACCAACTGCCTTAAAGACTTACTTGTATGGAGAGGAAAGTGCATGGTTTGAACAGAAAACTTAAACCTCCTGAAATAAAGCTCTGTGAAGAGTTCTTATTTTTGACTTGGTTGCCAGAGTGGGGAAATTCAGAGTTGAGTTAAACCAAACTTTCTTTCTGAAAAAAGTCACACAACGAAGGAGGCTTCATCCCATTCCCATCCAGCACCCAGAAAGCATAACGAAGAGTTTCTTCTACAGCCTCTGAGTGGAAGGAGTGGTTCCCTGTTCTATGGGGAACCTACATAACTCCAATAACTTTTAGAAATGTATAAACTTAGGTGAGATCAGTCCCACACTGGGCAGCAGCCTGAGACTCGCTGACACTCAGTTTATGTAGCCAAGGTAGCACAGCAGCAACAGGGATGGTGCAGAGCTTCAATCCTGCTCTTAGCTGGGGTGGCTTCTCTGAAACATGGGTTCATGGCCAAGCTTTTCACGTCAGCTTTCCACCCGGTGGAGTGGAACAGCTGTCAATGGCTTCGTGGGGCTGACGTATGGCTGTGGCTCTGTGAAGATGATGATTGCTACAGTGGTATCCAGCATATGTCCAACAAATGTCTTAAGAAGCATTTTTCTTACTGATTCAGAGCAACTGCAGGGTTGGATCCGTGGATGGAAGTTGATAAGGGGCTGTGTGTGGGGCTGCTGTACTTCAGTGTCTTTTATTGCCTTTATTAGGCCAGCAACAAAGTGGAAGTAGATATGGAGAAGGCAGAGAGCTTGCGTGTGACAAGAGGAGACTTCTTTGCATCTTTGGAGAATGATATCAAACCTGTAAGTAGGTGCTGTGTAACTCCTGTAAAAGAGGATTAATGGCGTGGCTTAACTTCCCTCTGGGGTCAGACATGCAGTGGTGCACCATGGGCTCTGAGGTATTGTGTCCTGTGTGGTACAAGTGAAAGAAAGGAGCCTCTTGCTGCCTGCAGTGCTAAGGCTTTGTTTTGTACCTTTTGTTGCATGCAAGAATCATAAAAAGGAATAGAACAAATAGAGAGCAGCCTGGAATTTCTTCTCCTTGTTGTATGTGCACTCTGCCTTTTAGACTACTTCAGTTATTGGAGATGGCTTTAATATGGACAGTAATATGGGGTTTAAGCCTCATTTTTGAGAATTGTCTTTAAGTGGTGTGGATTCAGAACCCATTGGCAACTTGCACTGATTAGAATTTGTTTTGAAGGTATATGAAAATATGTTTCTAAATGTGCATGGTCCCCAAGAGTGTGCAGTCCTTGGGACTGAAGTGTTTTGTCACCAGTGACGGTTTTGTGCATCTTCCAGAGTCTTGGTCCTGCTCCCTTTGGTGATGTTTAATTGTTTCATGTTCTTCTGATGTGATGCAAAATTTCTGTGATACCAAAAGAAATGTTCCATCTCTTAATACAGGCGTTTGGAACCAACCAGGAAGACTATGCAAGCTACATCATGAATGGTATTATTAAGTGGGGTGATCCAGTAACAAGGGTATTGGATGATGGGGAGCTGCTTGTTCAACAAACTAAGAACAGTGACCGTACTCCTCTGGTTAGCGTCCTTCTAGAAGGTAAACTTAAGAAAAAAAGATTAAAAAACCCAAGCAGCCTCTGCAGACTCTTCCTATCGGTTACCCAAGTGGTGATCTGTTACTTCCTGCAACTGCATGTAAAAGAAACAGGGGAGGGGGAAACGGAATCGGTGCCTTTTGGTTTACTTGGGCGAGTTGGTCAGCAGCTAAGCAGCACACAGCTGCTGGCCCCTCTCCACAGGGGGATGGGGAGAGAATTGGAGGAAAAAGATAAGAGAACTCATGGGTTGGTTTAATAATTGAAAATAAATTAAATAATGATGCTAATAGTACTAATAATATGTAACAAAAATAGTAATAATTAAAATACTACTAATGATAATAATATGTAATGAAAAGGAAAACAACAGTGGGAAAAAACTCCAAATGATACAACTGCTCACCACACACGAATCAATACCTAGTCAGTGCCTGAGCTGTGAGAGCCAGAGCCAGAGAGAGTGCAAATGCCCCCGCTTATATACTGAGCATGACATTTGATGGCATGAACTGTCCCTTTGGTCAGTTTGGTCAGCTGTCTGGGCTGTATCCCCTCCTAGCTACTTGTAGAGAACAAGAAGCGGGGAACACTGGGGAAGTATCAGGAACTAAAAAAGTCCTTGGCTTAATATAAACATTGCTTGGCCACAACTAAAAATGTTAATACATAGTCAGTATGCTTCTCAGCACAAATCCAGAACAGAGCCTCTTACTAGCTACTGTGAAGAAAATCAGCTCTCCCAGCCAAAGCCAGCACAGTGAGATTTCTTAAGGTATTAAAACTGGCTTCTCAGCCTGAGAGAAATACTGTCCTTGGAACAAGTGAACGTACCCACTTAATAACCTAAATGTGGATGTTTTACAGAACAAACATCTCTGGCTGAGTTCGTTGTCTGAATTCTCTTTCAAGTCACTGGAAAGCTCATCACTGTAATTAACTGAGTTCAAATGACAGTCCGTCTGCCACATGTAGGTGTCTGCTGTTAGACAGAGGTGGATCACCCTCTATCTAGACCATTACTGACGATGAAGAGTCTAGGAAACCAGTTGAAATTCTACATTACAGATATATTCGGGTAGAATTTATTATTTAGCGCTTCTCTTTCTTTTCCTGAGGTCAAAAGATCATAGAACGGTTTGAGTCACCAGGGATCACTTAAAGATCATCTAGTTCCAACAAGATGTGGTTGCCACTATTGCTTAGTGATCTGTTGCTTTGAAATTAACCTTCAGTAGATCCCCTGAATAATTCTGTGTGCTTGCAGCCAACATAACACTGGCACGCAATACCTTCTTGCACTCCAAATTGAACTTCATTGGGTATGTAGATTAAGATGTGTCTTTGGTCTCTGCTTGAATTATTCTGGTGTGAATTCAGGGAAATTACAAATTGTCTTTGCCAATATTTACCTGACATTTCTGCTGCTGAGTTGTTTGCCACAGTACCTGCAGAAATCGTATTTAGAAGGGGCATAAGCACAGTTCAATAAGATTCTCCAAAATACAAACAGAGGCTAATTTTGGTGCAGTGGCCAGTCCTACAAAATGTGTAACATCCTCTTTTGTGTCAGTTTGACTGCAAATCAGTCTGTGTGCACTCAAATAGTTGCATTAATTTCCTTCCTCTGGAGGATTGGATTGCACTAGGAGTTAGCATGTTAGTAGTTAGAAGAAAAGATAATTTCAAAATGCTGAGACCTGTGAAGGAGATTATAAACATGTTTAAAATATCATCCCTGATGCGCCTTACCAGACCTGTGTTCTCCCTTGTTTTTCCATTATGTTTGTCCTTTGTTTCAGGTCCCCCCCACAGTGGGAAGACTGCATTAGCAGCAAAAATAGCAGAGGAGTCCAACTTCCCCTTTATCAAGATCTGTTCTCCTGATAAGATGATTGGATTTTCTGAAACGGCCAAGTGTCAAGCAATGAAGAAAGTACTTACACGTCCTACTCTTTAGCCTGATTGCAATCCAATTCATGTTCTCTAGGGGACAAAAAAGTGATTACCCCTGTGATTGTGTGTTCTACTTTCTGTAGGTCCTAGATTCATGTGCATATATTTATTTCTAAAGTTGAATGAATGCTTTTGTGGCACTGACATGAAATGCCCCAGGGAAAATGTCAAGGCTCTGGCCTTGTTGGGTCTGGTGTGTGATCATGTGAAGTGAAAGACCTGACCTGTGATGAGCAGGTCTGGAGTTCTGTCTGCAAAGATGAAGGCAGGAGGTCCTTATGGTTGCACATGGAAAGAATAAATCCTGCCCGAATGAAACCAGGAGCAGTTTTCAGGTGGTAATGTGTAGTTAAACAAAAGTTGTAACAACCTGGGGAGCAGGGGAATACAAAGAAATTGAACATCTTGAATCATTTCAAGTAGCCAGGTAGAAGGAAGGGAGGTATCATTTACTGAAGCAAACCAGCACTGATGGTGCTGACAACCTGAGTCGCTGTGTTCTCCATGCCGTATGCTGCTGTGAACAGTAACCAATGGCCAGCCTGGGTGGAAAAGCTTCATAATTGCCCTGCCATTGTGGGGGATTTGTGTGTGTGTTAGAGTATCAGTACTGCCCCAGCTCCAGAACAACAGAGGAATGGTGATCTGTTTTGTCCACTGCTTACAATTTAGCGCTGGGCAGCTGACTGTTTTGCAAACTGTATGGGGTATGAACAAAACTGAGCTTTGAATTTGTTGAGATGGCAGTGTTTTATTAAATGCAGGTAGAGTCTAGTCTATCGGTACTTACCTTTTTCACTTTCTGTTTATTCCTCTAAATACGGCTGTGTTTAGCTAAAAACATGTCAACAGGTCCTATAATGACCATTGTAGTTTTGCTGCTGAGACTTAACAATGAGTCATTTTGCTGTTTTTTAGATCTTTGATGATGCATACAAGTCCCAGCTCAGCTGTGTTGTCGTGGACGACATTGAGAGACTTCTGGGTGAGTTAGGACAATGAGAGCGGGCTATGTTGTCTGCTCTGCAGAAATAGTGAAATATTTGCATTATTGAAATACTGCAAACTGGGAAAGGTCTGGAACCATTTACTTCAGGACCCTTGAACTGTTTTAGATACAGTGAAATGGTGTAAACGTACATCTGCTTAGTGTGTATTAAAATGCATTTTTTGTTTCAGATTATGTCCCAATTGGACCGCGGTTCTCTAATCTGGTGTTGCAAGCCCTTCTGGTACTGCTGAAGAAGGCCCCCCCTCAGGTAAGAAAGTAATGGGGGGGTGAAGCACCCCACTTCCACAGTAATTTTGACAGTGGAGAGCTGTGTGTCTTGCTGATGGCTGCTGTGCTGGCAGTGGTGCTAGTGCGATTGTCTCTGCTTCAGTCGAGTTAATCCTAGCCTGCTGCTGTTCACTCTGTTAGACATTTCTAGGATAACCACAAAGGATTTAACTTTAATTATCTAATTACTTAAGGCTGGAGGTAGCCCTAGAAATACTAAGGAAACAAGTTTAACCTTCACCATGTAAAAATTAAACATGCAGGCTGCTTTCTGATTAACTAAGGAACTGTTTAGTGCAGATCAATCCCTGGCTCAACCATGTGTTCCCTCCTTATTTAGAAATCAATTTGTAAGTAATATGTGATTGTGGATGTCAGGGTTTTAATTTGTTCTTAACTTGAAATTACCAGGTGTTAATTACAGGAAGTCTTAAGATCTCACATCTCATGCTGAATCTGTCTGTACTTTCTGGCTTGATGAGATTTAAGAACATCACAAGTGATAATGTTTCTGAAGCTTGCACTGAATGAGACAAACAGGCAGGGTCTCCTCTTTCTTGTTTGCAATTTTTCCTGTCGTTCACTGGAATTCTGCTGTGTGTGTGAAAGTATCTGCATGAATAAATAACATTAACAGGAAAACCTTGAAAATTGGTGTCAGGAAAAAGCAGAGAAGTACAGCCTGGATGAACTCAATGTTTTTGTAATTTTTAATATACTGGAAACAGTAATGTATTTGTGAGTATTGTTTTCCTTAGAGAGTGTGGTGAAAAGACCTTTCAAATATAGAACTTTGAACTAAATTGTAATGCCACAGGCCCTGAAATTCCCCTTGTGACTGTCAACCTGGGAGAACAAAGATTTTTTTTCTTCCCCCCCC
>NW_010269983.1:17168-17700 GCF_000690775.1 Eurypyga helias
TTTCTGTGCCACATGAAGTCTCTAACATAAAACTTGATTTCTGTTATCACATACACTGGAACAGGGAGGCTGCCTGTATGCAACAGCACAACCATTTCTCATCATCACAATCTCATGTTATCATTGACCTATTGCTGGGTATTTCCACAATACCAGGAAATTACTGTTCCCATAAATCAGTAGAGGAAAATAGAACTTGATTTGGTTCAGTTGTCGAAGGAACTTAAAATATTAACTTGCCCACATTATCATTGCATCCTCTGCATGTATTTTGCTGCTTAGATGCACTTGTGTTGGCACCCGTGTCTCCCTGAAAGCAGGATGCAGGGCTTGAAGCTCTCAGATATTCGCCAAGTTTATGCATGTTGCTAGAGATTCGTGCTCTGCAGTGTTTGAAATCCCCTTGAGGCTGGGAGACTTTGTGTTGACAGCCAATATTATGGTGACTTAAGCCATAAATTGTTGGAGGGTAGAGAGAGTTTTTTGAGGAAATGTCACTCTGTGATTGATGATGTGGTGGTTACCCGCCCCC
>NW_010269983.1:17720-25445 GCF_000690775.1 Eurypyga helias
CCCCCCCCCAGTGTCCACTATTGACTGCTGTGGAAATCAGGACACTGGGTTAGACAGACCCTTTTGGCTGACCTAGTTCAGCAGTTCTGATGATTTCATTCCTCCTAGCGTGTTTGCTTCTTGTGGTTCCCTGTGACAGTCTTGGCATGTGAGCATTTTTTCATTAAAAAAAACAAAACAGTGTGTGAGAGGTAGAGTTGTACAGGAAAAAAACTTTCTGCTGTGAGTGTTTATTGTGAAAAAGATTGAATTTGCGTGCGGAGACTCGGGGTTTTTAAGCTCAAGTGAGAAGCCCATGAGGAATATAATACTGCTGGTTAATCAACACCCTTTCACGTTCCCTATGAGATGACTAGTTCCCTTGGGGAGCAATTTATTTGGAGTAATAGCTAGTTTCAGGGGTTTTCTTGCAACTTGAGATGCAGATACATGCTTTAAATGCACTGAGTAGCATCAAAGTACTAACATGCTCTGTGTGCTCAAACCAACACGAATTTCTGTGCAGTCGGGATCATGGTTTAGGTTCATTCCTTGTAAAAATGGAGTGTCCTGGGACATACCAGGCATGTCCCTGTGCTGAGAGAAATCGTTGGCAAGATGCTGGGCAAGATGCAATACCTGTTCTCCATTGCTATCCAATAGGCTCTTTACCGTCTCCTACTCAGATGGGGCTGAAATAGAGGATTTGAAAAGCTTAGAAACAGGAATGACAAAGCAGTTGGAAAAGCAAGGAAGGAGTGAGTGGGAATCGGAAGGCGCATTTCGGCAGCACAGCTCTGCTGCTCCCATCTTTGTGGCCCAGATTATGTATTCACACGGTGTTGTCACATCACTTGCAAGAGAGTATACTTAATGTGCAAGCAGCTTCCTACAATTACTGTAGGCTATGTGTGCAAGAGGAGCATTTCTGGGATGAAATCTTATTAATTATGCATTGAGGTGTATGTCTCTGAATTGGTTTATGAAAGCTGCCTTCCAGACTCCCCCCTGTTGAGGCTATATTATTTTAACGTGGTGTGGGAAGGATAAATACTTGAAGCTTCTGGCTTTTGTACTTTCTGGCTTGTTTGCAGAAATTTTGAGAGTAAACACGTTAGACTTTAAAGAATCTAGAAACATCTCTGAGTTTGCTTTAAATTCCCAGTCACAGCTCATGCTTGCCTGTTCTACTCAGCAATGCTTACATAGTGGTATCTATTACTGCTAGCTCAAGAAGACTGAAAAACATTGCATTTTGTTCAGTATCTTTTTAAAAATCAATTAAAAAGCTTTTCTAAAATGGATTGAAGAGAAGAAAATAAATCATGTTCTGTTGGGTCTTTATTTCAATCAGATTTCCCTGTGTTGTGCAGGAGAAGAGACTTGGGGGTGGGGGGGCGGGCGTGTGTGTGCAGAATAGAAAGACTGAAAAGGACTGTCGCAGCAGGGAGCCAAGCGGGAGAAAAGGACTTCTCTGAGAACTAAGCAGCAGCAACTCCAAAAGCCGAAGCTGCTTCATCTACATGCAGAGTCACACAAGGCATGGAGACACTCACCAGCCCCACAGAGGTTTCACATGTGCTTCCCTGCTGGTTCCTGTGAAAAGCTAACAATCGGCTCACAGGGTGAAAGACCATCGCAGCATCCCTGCGCTAAGCTGGACGTACAATTTGTGCAGTGTTATGAAACGGCTGGCTTAGTGAGATGCTCTCGCCCGCTCTCGTGGATGCCCTTCCACTGCTACCAGAGGCCCCCAGCCCCTTTCCTCTCTGGGACATTGGAGGCTTTTGCTGATTTATGAAAGTTGACGGGGGTAAGGGGGAATAATCTCCTTGTTTGATACAATCCCAGATGCATTCCCTATTCCATGTCACTTGGTGTGAATTGGAAGCAACTCCAGTCAAGAGTGACGTTACATTTATACTTGTAAACCTGGGGAACTGTGTTTTCTCCCAATGCACGTGAAGAATTGTTGATACCCCATAACACATGACATAAAAATATACAAGGGTGCAAAGTTGAGTGAACAGCTGGTGGGGGACCGAGAGGCACTTCAGTAGTATCCCCCAGTACTTGGTTATAGCATAGCTCCAGCTTCCTTCAACTCCCCTCTCCTAGGGCTGGTTAGATTTGCTGAAGTTCTGTAATTTGAAACTCCACTGACATGTTGAGACTCTGTTTGCTTGTAGCAGAGTCTGTTTAATTCTTTTAAGTTCTGGTTTGTCTTCGGTAGTCAGTGCAGTAATGTGGTGCCCGTTAGGAAGTGAATAATGTGCTAGTGGAATCAGTCTCATAGTGCTTGAAGATGCAGTGGGTTACAACTACTTCCTCTTCATGGCTGAATCCCGTAGTTCTCTGCGTGATGGTATCCTTCCTTCAGATAAAAGCCCTGTAGTAGGGAGGTGAAATCTGGGGTTATCCCACTTCTAGAAGGCAACAGGGCAAGACACACACCTCTGCTGGGTATCCCCCGTCTATATAGAGGGATCTTGGGCTCTGCAAGCAGCCCAAGGCACTTTTATTGCCTAAAAATGGGTGGGATAACTCCAGACTTACGTGACATGTTTGTATCTAATCTCTGCTGATGGAAGAACTAGGCCTAGAGCTGCCCTGGTAACGAGGCTGACACCAAATGGTCTTAAGCTGTTGAAAAGCCATGTGCCTCCTTGCTTGGTAGTTACTCTCATTATCCCTGATTTTTGGAATTTCAGCTTGAGTCCTGATGGGCTATGGACTGAGCACAGGGCCCGTTGCCTTTGCAGTGGCTGCTGTATGGACTAAGGCAAAAATGTGACTATTTCTGAAAATGGGGTCACTTTAGCAGTAGGTCTCACAGCAGCAAGAGTAGATGCAGTGATACCTGTGTGTGTTGTTGCTGCAGAGCAAGTGGATGAAGACAGCTTTTCCAGTCTGACTTGATGGCTTTTTGTCCTAACGCCTGGGGCAAAACATTTGACTTGCAGGTTTTCCACTTGTCTGCTCAGCAAGTTGCCTGAAACTTTGCAAAGTACAAGGGCCTCCTGACACTTCATTTTCAGTTAGTAATTGATTAGCAGAGATTATGCTTGTTTAATGGTAACTGCTTTTCCGGTGGGTCCAGTTTAAAGGGAGCATTTTGAAGTACATAGCTTCTTTTGAAGAAAGCAAGGAAAAAATTGGAATGTTTTGGGTGGAGCTGTTAAAAATTTTTAAGCCCTGTTTTGCAGAGTACCCTGCTGTTCTGAGGAGTTTCCAACCATTCAGTAGTAAGTGGTTCAGGGTCCTGAGCATGGCTCTTAACAGAGATATCTAAAAATCACTGATGGATCTGATCTCTGTCAACTTGTCCTGATGCTTTTGAACCCCCTCAAGCTTTTGCCATTCTTAGCTGAACTCAAGCAAACATCCTTTTGTTCAGCTTAACTGGTGCTTGATGATTTCATGTGGTCCTCCCTAGTAGTTATTTTGAGAAGCAGCAGTTTTTCCCCTCATGTCCCCTCCACCATCTTACAGACCTCTCTGTTTACCACCTATCTTACCAAGAGTCTATTTAGGGAAGTTATTCTGTATTTCTGACCATCCCCATTGCTTTCCTCTGATTTCCCCAACTCAGTGGTGTATTTGAGATGGCTGGGATGGCACAGTGTCTTGAAGAGCACCCTGCATTCCTACAGTAGAATAATGACTTCTGTTTTACTCTTTTTTCCATCCTAAAAATGTCTGAGTCTTTGCGTTTTGAGTAAGGTTTAGCAATGAACTGGTGTTTTTACAGAAATGGCCACAATGACCAATTCCTGTGGCTTTCCTAAATGGTAATAAGTAATTTAGAGTAATTTTTGTGTGTGTGGTGATTGCCCAGTGGCCTGTTTTATGGCAAGTTTGGGATTGATCTGACTAAATGTGTCTGTCAGCAGTTTGGTTTTCTACGACTGAACTACTTGGTTAGAAAATAGTTTGCTGTATGAGTCCAGAGTGTGGGCAGCTTTTCTGGGAGGAGGTACGTGTCCTCTGGGCCCCATTAACTGAGAAATCAGAAACAAGGAAACAGAGAATGAGCCTAGACGTGGACACCTGTAGTTCCAGGAGGACAGACTCACCTCACTAATTACGTTTCTGTGCTGCTTACATCCTTTCCTGGTGAGACTTTTGGGTCTTGGATGACCCCAAACTAGACACCATTTCTTATTCCAGTCAAGCATGGACTTCATCAGTGTAGAAGTCGCTCAGGTAGCATCCTTCAAGCAGTTAGTCTGCAAGCTGTTATTCCCTTGATTGCTGTCTCATCTGCTGAGCCAGGCACTCTACATGTGATGTTGGTGGTACTTCGGGAACAGACACCGCCTTGCTGGCTTCAGTTGGGTGGTATTTTCCCTCTAGAATGCTCGTAGGTCATGAGAAACAGTTAATAACACAATCCCTTTCCCAAGATGTTCTGGATTTTGAGTTACATACTGTAATAAAGTTTGTTTTTTTAAAGAATTGCTGCAGCTCATAAGGTGGATCAGACTTGGTGGTAGAGCATGGCATGGATTTGTGCTTGCAAGAGGGGGTTGGTGCGTGTTTTGGAGGTCTCAGTTCTGTTCAAGAGTCTTCCGTTGCCTTCCTTTGCACCCTAATACCTGTAAAATGGAAGAACTGTTGGAAGGTGCCTAACAGCGTGCCTTCTTCTAATTGTAAGATAGCAGAAATTCTCTTTACAGGGCTTATGCTTCTTACTGAGCTGTAGCATATATAATTTCAGATATATCAGCATTATTTATGATCTGAATAAAGACTCCTTGAGCACAGTGTGGTGAGGGAATATAGAGCAACCATGAAATAAAGTAAATCAGGAGCAGGATGAAACTTTCTCCATCAAATCTGCTGATAATCCTTGTCATTGTGTTCTGAAGCGTTTAAGCATGCATCAGTTCTGTCACGTGGGCTATTCTCCCAAGTGTATCTTTGCAAGTTGAAGGCACCTTTTAACCTTGTCCTGGGGTGGTAACTTCGGAGCAAACATCAGAAGTATTTGTACCACACTTCTGTGGTTCACAGGCAGGTGGTGGTTGAAGTGTGCTTGGGGGCTTGTTTCGTACAGCTTCCAAGCCTCTGTTCGAACTGTTTTACCAGCCCCTTCCAGAGATGGAAACCTCTGAAATTCTTTCTTCATGTAGGTAAAAAGCTTTTTGGTAGCTGAGTATCATTTATTCTTTTTGATCTATTAAGTGCTTTAGCTGAAAATGAACTCTGATGGGGCTTCCTGAATTCCTCAGCTCCTCGTAGGAGTGAGGCTCGGATGCCATTCACTTACTCTCCTCCAAGGGTGTTGATGTCCGTCTTTGCATGCAAAATCTTACCGAGTTGCTCAGACTTGTAAAATGTTAAAATATTTTCCTGGCCTTGCTACACAAAGGCCATAAAAAGGGGAAAAAATAATGTGCAATTGTTAAGCCGTAGACATGCAGAACATGGTGGAAGCAGCAGCCTACAGAATAGCTGTATTTATGCTTTCTGTGAACATGCCCTTCTCAAGGCTACCTACAGACATTTTAACACTCAGCCCTCTTTCTGCTTGCTGTCTGCCACCAGCACGCGAGTTTTGTCTAGTAATAAAGCATTCCCTGCTCCCACTGCAGTTCTAAACCTGGTATTTCTGTTGCCAGCTCAGGAGTTGACTGCTTTTCTCCATTAAATTGCCCAGTAGGTTTGTGAGGATTTCCCCTCTAAGAAGGTGACTGGGGTGGCGAGCCTGGTGCCTCCTGAGCTGAAGACAGTGATTTATGCGCAGAAGGGTTAGCGTAGTGTTTCCCTGACAGAGCTCTTGTGTGCAGCTTGTGACCTCGGGCATGCTCTGGTTTCAACCTGCCAGGCTGTACTTCCTTGTGTTGTTGTAGGCTAAAAACAAACTTGAAGTTGATTACCGGTTCTGGTGCTTTCTCACTGTCTATCACCCAACGCAGGGTGTAGTCTGGTCACATGCAGTGGCACTCAGGGAAAAATAAAGGTGGTGCTAGGAAGGTGCATCATCATCAAAGGTCTATTAACTTCAAATAGGTTTTCATCCTTTGTCAAAGGAATGCGAAGCACTTACGAAACTAATCCTGGCTGCTCTATGGGGATAGTTTTTAGGGTTTTGTTTTTGTGTTTCTTTATGATGATGAACAGGGTTTTGTGTCATGAAGTTGAAATACAGAACTTTACTCTTTGTCTCTGAGCATCAACTAAACTTCTGTACAGGAGGATACTTGGCCAGCTCCTTGTGTACTGTATTGGAAGAGGGGCTGATTACAGCTGCTAATCCCAACAGCTCCTTCCATCAGCCAATGTTTACCAGTCTGAACACTGCACTGTAAAATTCAAATAGCATGGAAACAGCATTTGCAAGATGAACCAGCAAAAGTTGATTTTTATCAGTGGTTGATGTTTTCCATTCATTGCTCTATTGCTTATAAACCCTGTTATTGCTCAGGCCAACTTGGAATTGGTGTGTGCACTGTTGGTTTGAACTCAGAGGCTGCCAGACGTGGTCCTTTTATACAACCATGCTGGCAGTGGGAAGTCTTAGTTTAGGGCAGTCTCTGCTCCTGAGATGTGAGCAGGAAAACCACTGGAACTGTCTGCACAGCGGCAGAGAATTCAATGTACCCGCAGGATTTCCAAAGGCAGGCTGTTCCCCAAGAAGTCATCTGTAATTCAGCCTTTGGGAGTGGGGGTTGACTCATGCTTTTAAATTTAAGGAGGATGCAGTTATTTATAAAGATGAATTTAGAAGGAAAGCTAAGGTAGGAAAGCTGGGAGTATGGGTGGGTCTTCAAATTTTGGGTCCCATTGGTGGTGGTAATCAGTTTTCTAGAATCTAATCCTAGTCTTTTGCTGTTGATGCTTACTATTTCAATTAGAGAAATTTAATCCTATTAATTTTATTTTAAGTGGTATTTTTACATGGCCATTTTCCATTTGTAGTTAGCTGAAGCTTCCCAAGACTAGTTCCTCCCTCCTTTTTCCATTCCTGACCCTTACTCCATTGTGTGGACAGGGTCGCAAGCTTCTAATCATTGGAACCACCAGTCGCAAAGATGTCCTGCAGGAGATGGAAATGCTGAATGCTTTCAGCACTACGATTCACGTGCCCAACATTGCGACAGGGGACCAGCTGATGGAGGCTTTGGAGGTGAGAAAAAGTTGAATGACAGCAAATAAGATCAAAATTTGCTGGAAAAGATTGATTTTACAGTAGCTCTGCATTTTGGAACACTGTCCCACTTAACATTATCATAGAATCACAGAAACATAGAGTGGTTTGTGTTGGAAGGGACCTCAAAGATCATCCAGTTCCAACCCCTCTGCCATGGGCAGGGACACCTTCCACTAGACCAGGTTGCTCCAAGCCTCATCCAGCCTGGCCTTGGACTTCCAGGGATGGGGCATCCACAGCTTCCCTGGGCAACCTGTTCCAGTGCTTCACCGCCCTCTCCAGGAAGAATTCCTTCCTGATGTGCAATCGCAATCTCCCTCTTTCCGTTTAACCCCGTTCCCCCTTGTCCTGTCACTACAGGCCCTTGTCAAAAGTCCCCCCAGCTTCCTTGTACCCCCTTCAGGTACTGGAAGGTGCCATAAGGTCTCCCCGGAGCCTTCTCTTCTCCAGGCTGAACACCCCAACCCTCCCAGCCTGTCCCCATGGCAGAGGGGCTCCAGCCCTCGGAGCATCTCTGTGGCCTCCTCTGGACTCGCTCCAACTGGTCGATATCTTTATGTTGGCAACCCCAGAGCTGGACACAGAACTCC
>NW_010269984.1:0-217 GCF_000690775.1 Eurypyga helias
TTTTTTTCCCCGCCGACTCAGGGAATTACCCCGCCGACTCAGGGAATTAATTAGTTCTTACCCTTGATCCAATATGTGGACCTGTAGGAGTGGGTCCAGAGGAGGGCCACAAAAATTATCAGAAGGATGGAACACCTCTTCTATGAGGAAAGGCTGAAAGTTGGAGTTATTTAACCTGGAGAAGAGAAGGGTCCAAGAAGTTCTTATAGCAGCCTTT
>NW_010269984.1:246-17575 GCF_000690775.1 Eurypyga helias
ACAGACTTTTTCTCAGGGCCTCTAACGATAGGATAAAGGGTAATGGATTTAAACTAAGAGAGGGTAGACTGCGACTAGATATGAGTAAGAGCATTTTTAAAATTAAGGTGGTGAAATACTGGAACAGGTTTCCCAGAGAAGTGATAGAATCCATCCCTGGAAACATTCAAGGACAGGTTCAACAACCTCTGGGCAACTTAATGTAGTTAAAGATGTCCCTGCTCATTGCAGGGTGTCTTGGGCTAGATGAACTCTAAAGGTCTCTTCCAAACTTTCAACCTAAACTATTCTATGATTCTATGATCCAGACTATTGGTCAGTGGGTCTTCTAGCTCTGTTGGCATCAAGTGGATGATGTGCAGCCTCAGCACATTCCTGTCTCACTGTGACCTGCTCCTTGTTCCTAGTTCCAGCATCTTACTTTTTTCCACAAAATGTCTATCCTCAGTCTTTGGGCCCAGTTTGGTCTAATAACCTTTTGCACGTTCCTAATTTTCCGTCATACCATAACTTCCCTGTCTGTACTCTATATACACAACTATCACCTATAATTTCTCAGTAACATCTGATTATGTTTTCTCTGATGCACAGGTTCTCTGTCCTGGTCTCTCTGCCCAAAGCAAATTACCTAGACTTCAAATCCAAAATAATTTCTCTCTTACTGTTATTTTCCCTTTAATAAGGTTGTCTCTTTCCTCCTTGTTCCTTATATGCTTTTTCTCTAAATTGGACCTAGGTATCAGATTTAATCCCGTTTCTTACCCTAGTCATCCAAACCTGTTCCTGTTTCAGCTGTAGCTTTGGTTTTCTTCTCACACTTCTGGTGTGCTTCTCTTTCCCACCACAAATCTATTTTTCACTGTTTATTCCATTTTGATCTTCCTCCTCGGTCCCTTCTGTTTTATAATAATGCTATTTTGAGAAACTGAACAAGCGAGAACTAGCAGAGATCTCAGCTGCAGTCTGCTATGTTACTCAGTCGAACTAGTTTGTCTGAATTGAGTTCAGGTATTTGCCTCAGAATCATTGAAGCTGTGTACAACGCACGTGATAGAAGATCCGATTGTGGAATGCAGCTTCTTGTTTGGCATGTTGACTCCTGGATTGTCTGCATTCTTTATAATATAATGCTTTATGATTTGCAGATCAGCCCATATATTTTCCCTTCTTTTCTTTCCTCGTTTCTTTTTTATGCTCATGAAAGCTATGGGCTTTTTTGTTTTGTTCATGGAGACAAGTGAATTTTTTCACTCAGTCATGAAGCTAACATACAGGCAAATCTCAAAGGCTTAGCTTCTTTGTGCAAGTTGTTTGGTTTTGTTGTTTTGGTGGTTGGGTTTTTTTTTTTGTTTGTTTGTTTGTTTTTTTTTTTTTCCAAGCTGTTCTACATCTAATTTTCTTTGTATACCTTCGTCTGAGATTCTCAAGGTAGTGCTTATTGGCAGTGACCTGCCAGACATCCTGGGTCTTGAGGGTGAATGAATAAATAACTTTGCTGAATGCTGCTGAATGTGATAATGCTATTAGTATTCTTGCTAACTGAATTGAAAATGAGATGTTGTGTCTCCGGGGACCATTGTACCCCTCTTGTAAAATGCCTTTTTTTTTTTTCCTTTCCTTTTAAATGCACCAGATACATATGAGCTAAGCAAAAAATGCCCATTATAAATTAAAATAGCTTTATACTGCAGATTAGGTGGCCACGTCTGATTTGGCAGTTAAAGTTCAATTTACATATCACTGCTTAAGACAAAAAAAGATGATAATATGTTTTGTTACTTTTTCTTACAATTAAAATTATTACTGAAAATTAAATACATAATTTTACATTCTAAACAATATATATTGGATGAAGTGGAACAAAGTGTAGGTTACACTACATATTAATGCTATCCTGAGGCAAAGTCAAACAATAACTGCATTGGATCGGATCAGTTATTTTCCAAGATCTGCTGAAGACAATAGAGTACTTGGCAGAGTTGCAAGGAATCAGATGATACTAATAATCTTAATATCAATATTTAGAATGTGAATATTAATCAGCTTTGAACAGATTGGTTGCATACAGGTGAACAGGAAATAGTGCAGGGGATTGTTGCCCACTATTTTTTACTAAAAACGAGGGGAATATTTTCCTCAAAAACATAGAAGATAAATTAATATTCCTCTTGAAAAATTTCACAAGGGTTGAGCATGACTTATAGGCTACATAACACTTCCTCTGCAACTGCTATAAACAATTACTTTAAACCCAGAAAGAAGTGAATAAATCAGGTATCTCTGCTCATTAGGAGGGGTGAAACTGATACCTAAACTGAAGCTATTTGTAACAATGACGATTCCATTTACCTCAAAAAATTAGGTGGTTCTCTACTTCAGCCTTCTTGACAATATTGTGAGGTATTTTGTTTTTCAGAATGAAGAGGAAGAAAGAAAGGAAAAAAAGGAAAAGACTAATGATACAGAAATACTCCTTGCAAAAGCTGCAGAATGCTAGAACGGCGTCCAACCAAAGTAGACACTCAGTGAAGTTATCCCGCAAGATACGAAGCTCCTGTGGTGCTGGTGATCTTAACCTTACTGCATATTATATAAAGAACTAATACAGCAGGTCAGTGACTGGCACAGACAGAAGTACCTGCGCTAGCTGAAATTAGTTTATTATATTTTAATACATACAGCCGGAATCAGAAGAGGAATAAGGGGAATATTATTTATATTATAATAACTTCACACTCCTCTAGAGCCCACTCTTATGGAAAGGAGTGTTGTATGTCTCCATGTTGCCTGAACCAAACCACATAGTGCTGTTAAGGGCAGACAAGGTTTTCACAGTAACTGTGGTGGAATAAGTCTGAGTGACAGGGAAATCATACCAAAGAGTTCATTGTATGATCACAGAATCTTGGTTCAGAGAAGAAGGAAGTCTTGATTCTCAAGAGCTGCCCAGCAACATTTTCTCTTACCTATTTCTTTTCTATTTTTCCACTCATGACTTAAACGCAAACCTTAGTCTCTGCCTGGGAATGTTCTCCAGGCTGAGTGATATGTAAGCTTGACTTATCTCAGAAATGTATTATTTCACTGTAAACTAAAGGTGAAGATGCACTTCAGCATGAGATAAGGATGTAACTGTATGCCTTCTACCAAAGTTTAGCCTTTTCCAACCGCACCAGTGTTTTGTGGCTATGTTTTCCACCCTGAGCATATAGTATTTACAGCTAAGAAATGTTTCTGCCTTTCATTTATTTTGATAGATATTACTTTTGAATTTGTCAGCTAAAAATTGTAGCACTTCATGTTTTCTGCAAAGAGACAGGAGTAAGAAGAGGTACTCGTGACCTGCTATCTTTCTTAAAAAAGCTGTGTTTTATCTTCTTTCTGACAAATCCTTTTGTCCCTTTGAAACTAAGGAGATACCACATGCAGCTATAGAGAAGCACAATAAAAAGTGTAATGTGGAGAACTGTAGAATGATAAGGAGCTCTACAGATCTATAGAGTATATACTACAGAATATAATATGATATATAAAATAATCATCATATCTTCACCCCTTCCAGGTTCTCATTCTTTTCTTAGGTGATTTTTCTCTTAGTATCACAAAAAGAACTTCTGATACTGAGTAAATGAATGGTTAATATGTTTATGGTATATATCCAATATATGTACTAAGATTGTTGTAAAGATACCAGATGTTCACCTGAAAACAATTTAAATGGGAATAACAACTCCAAACAGTTTCAAAAGCTTTGCAGTTTCTCAATTTTTATTTTTTTTAACATAAGTTTTCTCACTGGTGATTTTTTCCTCCCCCTTCTCCTGTCTTGTCTTTTCTTCTTTTTATCCTTTTTATTTTTTTCCTGTTCCTCTGTTATAGTGAAGTACACATAACCAGCTTTTTAGAGACATATGTCCTGCTGATCAAGTTTTGATTCTGAATAGCTCACAGATTTCCTGACACCCATAAATATTCAAGCTCAGTGGGTATTTGTGCTCCCTGGTATCTATAACTATACTGCAGATTTTGATTGTTTTATGACTGAAGTTAATTTTATTTTATTTTGCCTTCACAGTTGGCTTTGGGTATTTTTTTTCTGCTTTATAGACACTTGTCTTTTTATTAGTTCTGTGTTCCCTGTTGATTTTATGTTTTATATTCCTACAGCATCTCACTGTAAACAAGAGTGTTGTATCTCAGTGGGTTATTTTCTGTTAATAACCTGTGATACAGTATATAAATAAACCAGAGAGGAGTTCACAGGTGCAATTTATTAGAGTTATTGCAATGTGACTTCAGTAATATGCTCAAGTCCTTGAAAAACTTTGGTGTGTTCTGGGTTGAAGACAACAGCTATATATTGCAGTTCAGGAGAGAAAAATAAATATCAGTGTAATGAAATATATCCAAGTCCAACTCAATAATAATTGCAATTTCTCAATGTCAGTGCTTGGAGACCTATGTATACACTGGGATAATTCAAACAAAAGCAAACCAGTAAGGTAACATGTTATCCAGGTTAGGCTGGAAGAATGAAGCCAAGACAAATGACAAACCACACAAAATACTCTGTCCTCCCTATATTTACAGCACTGTTAATTACTTTATAGCACATTATGATCCTAGTATGCTCCCATTAAACTTCACCTTACGCTGTTATATTTCAGGCATCTGTTAAAGCTAGGGAAGTGAGTTATGAAAAAAAAAATCAAAACATAATTCAGATGTTGTTTGGCCCTGTTTCAAAGTTGTAGTGAAGACCCCAAACCACTCAAATGAATTTAAGCACACTGTTTTAAAAATCTGATTAAGGTGAATAGCAGAAGTTTATCAGCAATAATGTGTCTGCTTGTGCACAAACATAGAATAGAGTTGTCCGCTCAGAAATGTCTGTGAATGCTACTGTGCTTTTCATGATTCACGACTGTTCACAAGAAATGAAAGCACAGACAATCCAGTGCTTCATATGAGTGAGATTAAAGGAAAAAAGCACTGCTCAGAGCAGCTAAAAAGCAGGGTTCAACCTTCCTCATCCTTATAATTTGGTATGTTGGCTCAAATAAAAGTTGTTCTGTAATTTAGATTGCTTGGGAATCACTGGGCATTTTCAGAAGTCAGTCC
This sequence comes from Eurypyga helias, assembly GCF_000690775.1. NCBI lineage: Eukaryota > Metazoa > Chordata > Aves > Eurypygiformes > Eurypygidae > Eurypyga > Eurypyga helias. Next base: position 5,368 of record NW_010269984.1, read on the forward strand.
TACAAGAATATTTTGGAACTGTGTTAACACTATGATTCATGTATGCTCAACACTATACCCTATGCTATTTCCTAAGATTAAATTATAATTAATTATCTTTCCTAGATGTTGACATAAATTCATCAGAACTTTTGACCAGGCACACAGCTAAAAGAGAAGCTCTCCATTTAAGGAAGGCTAATAGTCTGTCTTGCTCCTCAAATAGGGTAGATTGCTAGCATGAAAAATCAAGGTTGTTGTAGCTGTGTGAATTGGAGCTATTTCAAATCTGCTGAAGATGGAGATACCAGAACCTTTTTTTTTTTTTTTGTGAAACATCAGGCTATGCTGTCCTATAGGAAACCATAAGCATTCATTGTTTTTGTCTGTGGTAAGGGAGACAGCTGACCTAGAAAGGATGAATTTACTATTGTCAATTATTATTGTTAGCAGAGTGATTCTCCACTAAGGTCCTTTTACACTGGTTATCTTTGATTCTAAAGCTCGTTTGCTGACAGTGATAATTTCATTCTCATTAACATCTTATTCTCTCAGTGACTACTGACAAACATCTGCTAGTAGATGCTCAGCCAACTATAGGATTCCATGCTGTCTCAGGACTGACATGTTCAGTAAAAATCCGTTGAATACCATTTTATATTGCTGGCATATCATAGAATCATAGAACAGTTTGGGTTGGAAGGAACCTTAAAGATCATCTAGTTCCAACCCCCCTGCCATGGGCAGGGACACTTTCCATTAGACCAGGTTGTTCAAAGCCTCGTCCAACCTGTGAGTGAGTTACTGCTGCATGAAAAGGGTGCGTAGGAATGAAATGGAACATGTCAGACGCTGCTCATGCCCACCCCGGGTGAAGTCAGGCAGCTTTGGTGGATAGCAAGCACATACTTATATGTGTTTTGGTGAAGAACAACGACTTGGAGATAATCATCTACACTGCTAAAGCTTTGGAATACAACCCACCATAACCTACTGACAAGTTTACTGAGGGTCCGACATGTCACTGTGTTACAGAGAAGAAACCCACATTTACAAGGCACCAACAGCAAAATTCCCTGGAATAAGGGAAATGAGATAATCATCTGCTGAAGCTTTGGAATACAACCCACCATAACCTACTGACAAGTTTACTGAGGGTCCGACATGTCACTGTGTTACAGAGAAGAAACCCACATTTACAAGGCACCAACAGCAAAATTCCCTGGAATAAGGGAAATGTCTGCAGTGCTAACTGATCTGATAACAAATCTTGTTGAATGCGTAGAAAGCTTTGCTTAAAAGCCAGGAATGAGTTAATAAATTTGTTTTCTGCTGTATCTGTAGGGCTATTTTGTTAATTCTGAGTTATCTGCAGTTACTTTTTTTGCTCACAGATAACAGCATGGAATTCCTCCCTTGTAACAGAACATAACAGCGGAACGGAGACTGCAGCGTCTCTATCGACAAGGCCAAAATTTACCACCTACCTTAACCATTTGGATCTGAACCATTTTTTAATGTTGTCCAAACTGACAGGTCCCCCCTAAATGTTCCTCAGTTGGCTGTATGTCCCCAGGTACGAGGTGGTTAAAGGGGAAACGTACATTGGATATCCCCGTGGCTGATCACACGCAGAGCACATTAAGTTCCGCAAGACATGCTTATTGTTCTGGATGCTTTCCCTCTCCACGTTACAATTACGTAGGAAAATCAGCTCCTGCTGCTGTCCAGCACAAAGCCCTCTGAAGCACTCCTTGTTGACTTTTGAGTAGGTTAGAAACATGCATCACGTGAAAAAGTTTGCTGCCTAAGATGCAGCACCACAGCTGCGTGCTCACATCTCACATCTTTGCACCAACAGGATTTAGGAACATTTGCAGCTACCCCCCGACACGTTATTTCCCATAGAAGAAAAACATGGGTGCAAAAATGGAAATTAACTATGGTCAGCCCCTTTTTTTGGCCAGGTTATTCAGCCCTAACTCACTGCAGTGTTATAAAGACGAGGGTGTACTTTTTCACTACATAAGAAGCAAAATGTCTTTTGCAACTCTTTTCGAAGTGACTGAAAGGGACAACTAAAGCTTGTTTTTGCTTAATGTAGTCTATGGGTTGTTAGCTAATGCATTTTCTTATGATGGCTAAGACATGTTCAAACAGATGTTTTGTGTGATAAAATTGCATGAAGTTATGATGTCATTCTCTCAGCTGAACATGTTCATTTTGTATAAATGATTCAATGTTTATTGGAGTGGAGCAAGAGAGTGATTCTGTTTCTAAGTTTTTGAGGCATTCAAATTGGAAATTAGATATTATGGTTCCAGTCTATGTTTGAATAAGTTAAGGACTTGAACTTGGATTTATCACTGCCCAGGCAAGTATTCTAACCAGCAGAATAGATGAAAGAAGGAAGAGAGAAGATTTGGAGCTTTTATTTTTTTTTTTCAGATCATATATGTCATCTTGAGCTCAAAAAAAGTCCTTCAAAAAAGTTTCACAAAAAAAAAGATCTATTTTTACCAGCAAAGGTTTAGTTTTGAAAAATTAATGTTTTCCAATTAGAAGAAGAAAAAAATATATTTTGTACCAATTTACTGGTCACCTTATTTACATATATTTTACAATGAAGTTTAACATTTTATTCACGAGAATTTTTCTGAATTTATAGCAGAATAGGCAAATTAAGAAATTAAGTATGGAAGTCTTGGGAGGGTCTGGAAGATTTATTGTAATTAAAAAGAAAAAAAGGTGGTGTTTTCAGCAGACTTCAATATTTTTTAACTGCAGGCTTTGGAAAAGGAAATTATATAGGTAGAAAAAAAGGTTGTGTTTCTACAGAATATCGTAGCTTTGACCAAAGAATTTGTGAGGAAGAACTTATTCTCTGACAATGGTGTTTAGCCTCTGCTTTATGGATGTCTATTTCTGAGAGAATTTTTTGTTTGCACAGACACACATTTTAACAGCGTTCTACCCTGCGTTTTCTCACCGGAACTCATCTAATAGGCACAAACTTGGTAAACCAAGGGAGTTCTGTCACATACCTGAACTCAAAGGTGTAGTTTAAATATTTCAAAGGAGAAATTTGTCTGTCAGGAAAGCTTATGATTACTCAAATCAATTTCTGGTCATGTATGTTCATTTCTTATTAAGAACATCTTCCTTTTTATGTCTCCTTATCATAGACACTGTTATCTGTCATGTTAAACACAAATTCCCTACATTCCCATTCTAGGCAAAATGTTATATGTACTCAGCATTTAAACTTTGTGGAGGTTGAAAATATTGCATCAGTAAGCCTTTATTCCCAGTGAAGATAATGCCTGTATAAAATATTCCAATAAAACTGTTGCTGACTACATACACAATTTCATAGGAGATAATGAAAAGCTTCATATATCTTCAGTATTCTAGAATTTTATGAGAGACAAAAAAAGACAGAAGTAACAATTAAACTTGTATAGGTTTATATTGCTACTTCTGCAATTTCATATACTATTGAAATTCTGCTTATCAGGAGATAAGATTATGTAATATATGTGCATATGTATTATGTCGGTTTTGAGTGGATAGCAAAATAGCCTTCTACCAGTAGCATCAAAAAAGTGTCTATTTTGTTAGAAAATCAGATTTTTTAAATCTTCTGTACCATTAGGGGCTATTGAATTTTTAAGTATATGTAAGAATAAATTAATTTTATGTACCTATTTCAGCTACCAATATTACACTAACCCCTTGGAATTAACACAGGAATTTACTTAGAAATAAAATCAATATTTTTCCTTGGGATATCTTAATACTCTATGCAATTGTCTAGTAACCAGATATAGAAGGATTGAAAAAGGAAATACACTGTACTTATATAGGCTTGTTTTATCCATTTATTTGGCTTTGTGGTTTTTATATATTTAGTAAGTATTCAGTTTGGATTTCAGGTTAATTCCTTTTCTTTTAATGTTTCAGGCAGTTACCAGATAATTTCCTGTGCAAAGAGGTTGAAGCTAGATAGTGCACTCAAAGAGCAGAGGTTTTCTATGAGAATGCTGCTGGAGTTTGGTTTCCATGTCACGTACTGAGCCATAACATGTAAAATAGATGCCTCCCTCTGAAAGCTCTGCAGTGAGAGAACAGTCTTAAAAACAGGGGGAAGGGAGGCATAGAAATAAAATAAAATTAAACAAACAACAAAAAATATAAGAACTGCAAAGTTACTGAGAGAGGCTACAAGTCAGAGGTGCTAAGTTAATATTAGTTTACATTTTTTAAGGAATTTTTAAATGCCAACAGATCAGCAAATAAATTTTGTGATTCTATTCAATGTATAAGGAAACCACTCCTGAATTCCAGTCTGATAACAGGACTAGGTACAATGACCATAAACTGGAAAACAGAAGGTTCAACCTGAACACGAGGAAATCCTTCTTCACTGTGAGGGTGACGGAGCACTGGATCAGGCTGCCCAGAGAGGTGGTGGAGTCTCCTTCTCTAGAGACGTTCAAAAGCCGCCTGGACGTGTGATCTGCTCTAGGTGATCCTGCTCTGGTAGGGGGGTTGGATTAGATGGTCTCTAGAGGTACCTTCAACCCCTACCTCTCTATGAATCTGTAAACACTGCATTTTAGCAACAGTTGTGGTATAAAATTAGGTTTCATCAGGAATACATCAGTTCAAACCAATAAGAAGCAATGGTGCTTTCTTTATGATAAATTGACACTAAAGCAAAATCTTGGCAGTCTCCTATATTATTTAAAGGAGTAGTGATCAAAGGAAGAGAGGTACAAGGAACCAGCACTCTCATATATTCTGTACTGATGCAGAGATATTGTCAATAATGCTGAATACAATTATTAGTAAGGAGTGCTGGGGAAATGCTTTTAAAACCCACATTTATTAAATTTTGGTGAAAGGTAGAAGGAAGAAAGTAAAAGGAAGACAGCCAATATTCAGATACCTGCTACTACTTAAGATGGTTTAATTATACATCTTTTTTTTTCTTGTGTAGTGATGTTTTCTCAATACATTGCTTTTTATGCAACCACTGGATGTACAGTCAGTTTTATTATAATTCTCTTGCTATTTTCCAAAAAGGTTGGATTATAATTTTCAAAATAATGTACTCTTCCCTCATATTAATAATAACAAAACCATTCTCTTTATTCTCAAGTACACACTTAAAGGGCAGGCTATAAGAAATTTCTGATTTTACACTTCATCAACAGTCATCCACTCTCCATCAAAATTTCACCTTGATTCTTTTCAGTAACTGTCAACACAATGGAAACCTGCTGCACAGAGTATAAAACTGCGTGATCTTTAGATTCTTTCTTTCCTGGATGCAGACTAAGCAAGACAAATGATTACTGTGCTGGTGACTCCCTGGGGTTGGAAGACCAGGCATGACAATGGGTACAAAAACTGCAACAGCAATGAATGATACTATATTACAAATGGCATTGTCATTCCTCCCTCTGAGTAATACAGCAAGCACTTCTAAAATCCACCCTTCAACTTACTTCTGGGATGAGAGGAAGAAGAAGAAATTTTTATTCTTTTATTTGCAATATTCTCAATAATGCCTATTATAACAATTAAGAATCAAAAGGCCAGATTTCTCATGTATAAGCTCTATTCAAAGTACTTTAAAAGAATTTTATGTAGAATCCAAAGACTGACGTAATTCTTAATTTCCAGAAAATGAATCCTTTGTTTATGATAATATATCAGAATTAACTTTCTGTGAAATACAAAAGAAGTAGAAATACTGATTATCGTTCTTCATTTTGTTTCACTTCATCATGTCAATAGATTTAAAGTCTGTCTTAAAGCACTGTGTTCATTAATTAACATGCAAATATATTTTTTAAAAAAGGACTATTTACTCTGTTTTTTTGTAAGTGAACCTTGAAAATACAACCTTTAATATCCTTAAAAAAAAAAACAACAAAACAAACCACCACAAAAAAAACAACAACAAAAAAATCATGCACAAACCAAAACAACCAGGGAAATCTTGTGAATTCTATAATCTTTTTTCCACTCCTTTTATGGAAATTGATGTTTGGTAAGCCTGACATATGATTTTGAACATTTTCCACTGACAATACAGAAATCATAGTCTAAAATTCACATTGTTTTTGAAGGGTGATGAACCATTTGTCAAAACAATTCATTAAATACATCTGTGCAAAGGAGTTGTAAGATATGTCTACACCAGTGTTTCAGTGTGAACTTCACATGGTAAGTAATCTTAGGGGCACTGGAGACAGAGGAAAAAGTAGGCTTGGGGTTATGTGTTTGACAGTTTCCACAATCCTCTTACTCCTTTAATCTTTCTAGCAGCAGAAAGGGAATATTAAGGCTGAGGTAGGAAGTATTCTAGGATCCCCAAAACTATTCCATCTTGAAAGAGCACTTCTCACATGCACTTTATCTTTGGTAGGATAATTTCTTTCCTCATTTTCCCTTCCAAAGAATCTAGCCTGATTCTTCTGCCAGATTCTAGAGCGAATATATGTTTTCAAATGAAATGGAAGTACGTAAGAATTTTAATCAAGTAAAAATAATATTTCATAACTGCAGTACCAAGTGGACGCAAATATAAAAATGTAACTCTACAAAAGTACTTATTTTTATGACAAGCTTTGGGTCAGTTGTCCAACTGTTAAGATGTGTGAGAGAAAATAATGTGTTAAATTAGTTGCTTTTCTTTTTTACCAGCTGTAGCAGCAGGTAGCAATCTCACTTCACCTTAAAGGTGTCATTCATTGCAAGCTACTTGCTTTTAGTCATGGGGATTTATAATGGTGGAGAATCACCAGGGAACTCCACTATACATTTCTGAAATAACATAACATAAAAGCATTGAAATTAATATCCACTTACAAGATATTAAAATCATATATTTTGCTTGCAGTTTGTTTCCTTCCTGGAAGCTCAAGGGAATTTGTACCAGAGGATCTTTAACACTTAAAGCAAGTGACTCAAGATGTTATATTATTTTAAAAGTTTCATCTATCCTGCAGTAGCTTCTTGTCCATTGTTTAAACCATGTCAGTCTCTGCCACTACCCCAGATGGCATCTACAATAACCCTGTGTATGAACAATAACTTCCACTGAAGTGGCATGGCTGCTCCACAGGTAGCCTTAGGGTTTGCACAAGGGTAAAGAAGGATGGATTTCTGTGTTGTATGACTGCAGATGGTATTTATGTAATGTGCTCAAGAATTTAAAAGAATTAATGAAATATAAAACTCCACATAATTTATGATGATATCACTGTCTTTATTAGTTTTGGACCATGCAACACTGGTTAAGATCAAGGTAGGTTGTCACAGCCATGATACAGAAAATTAAGAGGTCTGTAAATCCTTCCAATGATACACTTTTTAATCATAAGAACACAGATTAGTCAGGCTCTAAAATGTTTTGGTGTCATGGGTTTTCAAAATTTACGGTTTCCTCCCAGCTTAGTCCTGGCACTCAGGATCCTCTGTTCATTTATTCTATTGGATTATGTCAGATTTCTCATCATTCTACCATTAAAATACTTTACAAAAACTACTGAATTACGCTTTAACCCACTGGCACTCAATGCAAATCTGTCACAATTCTTTAGTTTCCCAAGGACTACCACCAGTAATTAATTGTAGAACAACATTCACTCTTTACTTGCACTACAAAAAACACAATATTATCTGCAGTATTCCTGATTAACTTTCAAGTTTGTGGGCTCACCTTAAGAGACACATTATTTATACACATATATATATATGAGTGAATGTGAGTGTGAGGGGGGGTGTGTGCATGCACATAAGTACATGCACATATATTTTTAATTTTAAGAAGCTCTTGAGGATTCTAAAATCAAAATCACAGAGCAGCAGATAGTAGTATAAATACTATTTTTATGAGGTGTGTTCTGGTAAATTTTCTCAGCTTGATGAGACCTGAGTAAAGCAACTACTCTCAGTGAAGTCAGTATCAATGAAGTAATCTCAAGAAATTCTCATAAATTTAAGCATCAGAGTCCATCTCAAGATGACTGCCACTATTTTATTCCTTTTAACTAATACTTATTGCATTGTTATAAAAATCATCATAGTTTTCTAGTTTGAAAACGATTTTAAGGAGGCCAAGAAAAAATTCTTAAGCAAATTATGATTATGTATTGAGTCTGGCTTGGATGGAGTTATTTTCTTCACAGCAGCTTGTTTTTTAGATTTTTGAACAAAGGAATACTGATAATAAAACAATATTTTAGCTGGTCCTGAGCAGTGTTTGCACATCATCAAGGCTTTTCTGTTTCTCATTCTGCCCTTGCAGTGAATAAATTGGGGACACGGAAGAGTCGGGGAGGGTACAAAACCAGGAAGATGACCCAAACACACCAAACAGATACTGCATGTCATGTAATGTCATCCTCAGCAATAAAAGGGAAAAAGAGTAGGGTTTAGGTGGGTTAGCCATCTTTTGCTTGGAAACGGGCTGGGCATATGTCTACCCATGGGAGGTGGTGAGTGAGGGCCACAAAGATGATCAGAGGGCTGGAGCACCTCTCGTATGAAGAAAGGCTGCAAGAATTGGGCTTGTTCAGCCTGGAAAAGAGAAGGATAGATAATTATACAATAATTCCATATTAATTTACAACTATGTGTATACATAAATTGCTGTCGACATGAGGTGAAGTGACATATGTACTTCAATGTAAGTACCTCAGTAAAATGGAAGGTTAATAGAATGTATCACTGCAGTCAGCAGTCTAATACCTTAAGAGAAGAAACAGAGGAAATACAGATTGGTATCACCATTCTGTTTTCATCACTACACTTTCTGCTCTTCTCCTTTGTTATTTGTGATAACCTGGTAATTGGTACTTCTTATCTTTTTGTATGTTTTTTCCCTCATCTCCCTGGCATTACTGGTACAAGAATTAAACCCTGTTGCTCACAATTTATTTTCCCTTGGCATTATTATTTAACAGCGACTAAGGTAAGAAGACGACAGTTGTTTCTTTTGGTTTTAGGTTTGTTTTGGGATTTTTTTTTTTTTTTGGTTCTTTTTTTCCTTGCACTTAAGTCCAGCCTGGGAAGCATGGGAAAATGTTTATAGGTCTTGCATACCAGAAGCAAGACTATATGCCATTTTAATTACACAGGATAATCATCAAAGCAGCTTGCAAATTTGACTACTTTTCCATTACTAGACATCTAATCATGAGATTCTCTCCTGAATGTAGGGTATCTGGATCTTACTTGATTCATGGTAACAGAAAAGATTATAAAATTTCCTCTTGACATTAATTTTTGTCTTTTTAGTGACACTCTTTTTTGACATCCATTCTTCACGCCATGAATGTCAACTTTACTTAAGTCAATAATGCTGCAGATTCTTTCAGTAAGGTAGAGTTAGAACTATAAAGCATGAAATATTTCTACTGAAAAAAGCTGTCTGATAGAGCTGTGTAAAAGCTTCCAATCCTGTTTTCTGATATTTCTGATCATCTATTTCAGCTGGTTTTGAATGATTTGATAATGTGGTAAATTTCCATTTTCATGAAATATTTTTAGCTGTTTTCCTTATAAAGGACCATATAAATTTTGACCAGGCCTCAGAAAGGTAAAGTTTATAATTTCTTCTACTTCCTCTTCCCCCATGCCTGTGCTCTTTGTGCAGTCCCTGTTCCCCTAGTGTCCTCCCACCTTCGCGTAATGCCTTTCCTCACCATGTACCTGAAAGACTTAGAGAGGCTAAGTCTTAATAAGGGCTGAATCCATCAACAGAGGATGACTTTGTGTGTTGTTTAGTTCACCTTTCCTGCTCCAACCTCTGCACCAGAAAAATTACATCCAGGCATTGTATCTAATTTTTCTGGGCATTCATATTTTGTTAGAACTGTGATCTTCTTAGAGAAGACAAAAAATCTAAAGCTTTTATCTAGCTGTCATTTTTGGAAAGGGGTTATAAAGACAGATAGTCTGTTTATTTTGAAAATCTAATCATGTAAAACATGTGGAAGGTGTCCCTGCCCATGGCAGGGGGGTTGGAACTAGATGATCTTCAAGGTCCCTTCCAACCCAAATCATTCTATGATTTTATGATTGTATGATTCTATGTATTTTCAAACATTTATTAGATCCTTCATTATTTTGTAACATTAGTCTTATATCTAACCATTTTTGCCTAAAATATGTACACAGATTATACAATTAGATTTTGGACAGTAAGGGTCTATAACAGGCATACAACGTATCAAATGAGACCGTTACAATGCAAGGCCTATAATCCCTGTATTTTAGAGGATTCTTTAGGACTTCTAGCTTTACAGGGAATTTTGAAGAGAAAACTATGGAGTTTTGGGATTATTTTGAAAGTCTGAGGGACTAGTAACCCATATACATATCTGAGGAGTGTTCCATTTTCTTACAGACTTTCTAAATCACAGAGAAGATTTGTGAGGAAAACATCCTCAGTTGTTCAAAGTTTTGTAAGAATAAGTTAAACAAACTGCTTCCGGGCTAAATAGTCCCTTAAGGTAGCAGATGGATTAGGTGGTTTCTCCAGTTTCTTTGTAGTTGAGTTTCATTTGATGCAGTTGTCCTTTTTTTCAAATTGTGTACGTTCATCAGAACAGTACGTAATATATAACCTAAATCATTTATTAGCATATTGATTGTTAGTTCTACCAGTATCTTCCCCAATATTTAGTGATAACAACTTAAAGAAAACTTAATAGATAATCACTGACCAAATCCCAATTTTTCACCATTGTAAACCTTAAATACCTAGCTGATGAACTTGTGCATACTTCTAACTTGAAGGTCAACTGATATAATTATGCACTGAATCATTAGTGTCATCAGAAAATATGTTATTCAGAAGCAATAGGCCACAGAAACCATAATGAATAAATCTTGGTTTAGTGACAACTTCCTTTTCTTTTTTTAAAAGAAAAATGGGACAGTTCTACAGACACATACAGACCCATGCTTGAAACAATTGTCTGTGAATTTCTTTGCCTTATTTGCAAGTTCAAAGGGGAGGTTATTTTTACTGAATACATTGCAAGAGATAAAATATGATAGCAGTCCTCCCTCCAGGCCTTCCTGAGCCAGGCAGTCTCAAGACCTTTTCTGATATCAGGTTGTGAGTGATGATGTTTCAGTTGATGGCTGACTTTACATTGATTAAAAAGGTCTTTCCTGCCTTGGTTGTCCAAAAAGAAGAGAAAGCATAAGTAACTGAGAAAACACAAGTCATCCAGAAAAGATCAGTGCTATAGGAAGGAATATATTCAACCTAAAATGTAGACACAACAAAAAAAGAAAAAATTTATTGGAACTGCACAGCTTAGGTAACAAACCATACAATTTTTGAGAAAGGAAAATAACTAATAAGCGTCTGACATGGTTTAGCTCTGTTGGACAATCAAGCAACTCCAGCTGCTCTACCACTTCACACCCCCCCACTCCCAGTGAGGAAGGATGGGAGGAAAAAAGACAAGGGAGGCTCATAAAAAGTTGAGATAAGAACTATTTAATTATATAAATGAAACTTACGGAGTTAGTAACAATACTATTGTCAATAAGTAATTAAAAGCACAGAAAAATAGAACAAATTATATAGAATCTCACCACCCATGGATAGACACAGCCGGGTTCCAGGACAGCAAGCAAAAATAAACCCAAAACCCCAAGGAGAAAAACCGCCTCCCTGAGCTGGGGAGCCAAGAGCAGGGGGAAAGAAAACCTTCAACTGCTCCTTCCCAGATCAATCTGCCTCACAAAAGACACTAACTAATCTAGTCTGCTAATCACCCAACATGAGGTCTGGTCCAGATAAAGACCACACTGCTGAGAGAGAAAAAACCACAATGCTGCTGGCAGGAACCACCGGGAGACACCCCACACACACCTTCCGGGTACAGCCTCTGCAAGCTTCCCCCTGGCCTGCTCCCAGCACCACTGGTATGGGGGGTAACAGTGAATACTCAGCTTGATGTATTATGGAATGAAACAAAAAATCTTATAGACTGACCCTAGGAGAGCAGCTTATTGCTACCTGGGACCAGGACATTATCAACCCTTTATTTCATACCATTTACATCATGCTCATGTCCCATGCTACTCCATCTATAGCCTGGCCCCCTAGCCCACCCTTTCTCATCTCATCCCACACAGATATCATTCCATTAGTCTATGGAGCACCTTGGCAAAATGTCCATTCATCCAT
>NW_010269985.1:0-33198 GCF_000690775.1 Eurypyga helias
TAGATATATTTTATATAAGCTCTTTTTATTGAACAAAGCAATTGCAATGTACTTCTCCCAGTATCTGTTGTACTTGCAAGCACCCAGCTTAAGAGTGAGAATAGTAACTTGACCAAATCCCTGAGAAGGGAGGAAGGTTTTCTCAATCTGATTTCTGTGCCCAGATGGCTATAATAAGGGTTAATAAATCAACTGATTTCACACACCTATATTTCAGGTTTATATATGAGCCCTGTTCATAACAATATCAAACATAAATTGTTCCCCAAACAGCATGAAGCTTTGTTTCCTACAGACTTATTTTTGAGTATTAAAGTTTTCTCACTGCACAGTGTCATTGTCATTAGACTTTTCACTCCCACCCCCCTCCTTTTGCCCCATAACATACCACAGTAAACACTGGCCCTTTCCACATGTTCAACAATTTCTGTGCCATATCCCAGCTGTTCCTTACTCATCCATCTTTGCATGATGTGTTGGGTTTCTGTGGTGGGAGTTTTTGGTAGCAGAGGAAGGGACACCGAGATGGCTCCCCTGGCGAGATTCAAGATGGCTCCCATGGCAAGATTCAAGAAACTCCACAGGCTCCAAGTCAGACCTGCCCTCCCTCTCAGCTGAGCCAGTCAATGCCTCTGTATATTAACAAATTTAAGAGGGGAAAACAGAAAAAGAGAAGCAGGAGCAGAGTGGAGTGAATCGTCGTGGGGAGAGCAGTGGGATGTGAGAAGACAACCAGGTGGAAAGGAGGGTGAGGAGGTGGGCAGCAGCAGAGGTTCCCCTGCAGCCTGTGGTGAGAGGGCAGACTGTGCCCTGCAGCCATGGAGGAGAGATTTGGAGTGGAGCAGAGATTTGCCTATGGTCTGTAGGGGCCCCCACACCAGACCAGGCGGCTGTGCTCGAAGAAGTCCCTGACTTTGTAGTAAACTTGTGCTAGAACTGTCTGGTCCTAAAGGACCGTACCTCACAGAAGGGACCCACTCTGGAGCAGTTTAAGGAGAACTACAGTCTGTGGAAAGGACTCATTCCAGGGAGTTTCATTGAGGACTCTCTCCTGAGGGAGGAACCCAGTGCTGGAGCAGACAAAGAGTGTGAGGAGTTTTCTCCCCTTGTGGAAGAAGGAGTGACAGAGATAATGTGTGATGAACTGACTGACAACCCCCCATTCTCTGCCCCTGTGTGCCACTGGAGGAGACAGAGAAATCAGGAGGAAACCTGAACCTGAAAAGAAGAGAGAGTGGAGGGAAGGTTTTTTTAAAAGATCTGGGATTTTTTTTGTCTCTCAATGGCCTACTCGAATTTTGATTGGTAACTAATTAAATGGACTTTTCTTCCCCAAGCCGAGTATGTTTTGCCTGTGACCATAATGGTTGAGTGATCCCACTCTGTCCCTGCCTCAGGCCACAGACTTTTCTTTATATTCTCTCCTCCACATCCCACTTCCAGGGCAAGTGAGCAAGTGGCCTCATGGTCTTTTTTTGCCAGTTGGGCCTAATCCATGACACATGGATAGTCAAGTGAGTGTCACTTCTTGACATTCTTGATGTAAAGCTACTCTCCAATTGCCTGGCCTGGTAAATATATCTTGGTTGCCTAGATACTGGTAGTCAAATGAATTAATACTACAGACACAATCTAGCTGTTCCCTTATAAGAGCATTACAAAGATGTCTCTCTTTTATTCAATTTTCATTCATCTTGTAGAGGGATAATATTTTGTAGAATTATACTGGGTTCAAAATAAAGTAGGATAAATCTGTCAAACACATTCTGTATGAATATGTAAGGTACTTTTCCTTAGGAAACCAGCCTAGAGAGTAGATATAATGATTATCATTTTAAGGTTCCTTGAACCTCAGATCCTCCATTTAGAATTTGATAAACTGACCCAAAAACAAATACACCTTCTTTTTTGTAAATTCTTTTTATTCTTTGAATCACAGTTAATGACTATAGTATTTTCAATTTCAAAACCAAACCAACTCTGTTTTCTATTTAAAGATAAAGAAAAATCAGCTTAATCATAGAATCATAGAATCATAGAATGGTTAGGGTTGGAAGGGCCCTTAAAGATCATCTAGTTCCACCCCCCCTGCCATGGGCAGGGACACCCTCCAATAGACCAGGTTGCTCAAAGCCACATCCAGCCTGGCCTTGAAGTCATCCAGGGATGGGGCATCCACAACATCTCTGGGCAACCTGTTCCAGTGCCTCACCACCCTCTCTGTGAAGAATTTCTTCCTGACATCTAATCTAAACCTCCCTGATTTCAATTTATACCCATTACCCCTTGTCCTATCACTACAGGCTCTTGTAAAAAGTCCTCTCCCAGTACCCTTGTAGGCCCCCTTCAGATACTGGAAAGCTGCAATGAGGTCTCCTCGGAGCCTCCTCTTCTCCAGGCTGCACAAGCCCAGTTCTCCCAGCCTTTCGTCATAGGAGAGGTGCTCCAGCCCTCTGATCATCTTCGTGGCCCTCCTCTGGACTTGCTCCAAGTGGTCAATATTCTTCTTTATTGACTCAATACCCTCCATTCTCTTCAATTGCTTTTATTTGATTTCAGTAACATACTATTGATTTCCTTTAACCTCTTTGAACACGAAATCTGCTGTACTATGGAAGGCCAGTATATCACTGATGTTCTGTTTTTAATATGGCACCCAGGCCTGTGTGACTTTCTGTACTAGAAAGCTATTTTTTCTTTATTAAAAGGAACTGTTTCAATAAGATCTATCAGAATGTAGAAAAGCGCTGGTATATATTGTTTGTGCATAATTGATGTATATTAATATTGCTGTTATACTGAATATTTGTTTCTGAAATTGGTATCAAAACGTCTTTAATCCTTTAAAAACCTTATAAATACATTTTTATTCCATTTTTTTTAAGTGTTAGATGAAGTTTATTTATAGTGTTACCCAAAGGAGTAAAATTTGAGTTATTTTGAATGGAGACACATGATGACACGCAAAACCTTCATTGCTCTTTCCTGCTGTTTCAAAGTTGATTTTTTTCTGCTGTTCTGAACTGTGTGAGAATGATGATGGGAAAGAGGTTGCTTACAAGGTTATCTCATGACCCCATAGAGTCAGAGAGGTCAAAACAACACCTGGAACTACACATAGCTACAAAATAACAGTAAGTAAAGGAACGTCTGATTTAATTTATTAACAGCTGTGGTAATCAACTGCGATTCTACATTACTCTTTTCCAGTGTTTTTGTAATTTCCTCATGTTGCTCCATATAGAATAATATGTAAAGAAGGGTAACAAGGAGATTGGTGATCTCTATAGACTTTAATTCTGAAGATTGATAGAATTTTATTAATACATTTCAACCAGTAAAATGTGGCTTCCTTGTTACTTGTTTAGACAAGATAAATATTGGTATATGTGCAAAATATGGTTAAATCAAATATACTTTGCACCAAAGATTTTCATTAAGAGAGGTTGGCAGAGGTGATATTGGCTCATCCAAAGGTCAGTAATAATTTTCCAATGCTACTAACATTTTAATTTCATGACTTCTGCTACTTTAATTTTACAGAATTTTATCATTCTGAGACCATATTATTATGTCAATGATTTCTTCTTCCAACAAGTTTCCAGTGTTGGGTCCTTCAGTCATCACCTATTTCAAGTTTGTTCTCTTTTATTCTACTGGAAAAGTTTTAGAATGCATATCCAGAGCTATAACAGTGTTTCTGTAATTTTTCCTTTGTATATAGGAGGCAATACTCTGTTTCTGTTTTACATGTTACTTACATAGACTCATAGAATTATAGAATGGTTTGGGTTAAAAAGGAGCTTTTAAAGGTAATCTGTTCCAACCCCCCTTCAATGAGCAGGGATATTTGCAACTAAATCAGGTTGCTCAAATGCCCCATCCCGCCTGACCTTGAATGTTTCCAGGGATGGGACATCTACCACCTCTCTGAGCAACCTGTTCCAGTGTTTCACAACCCTCACTGTAACAAACTTCTTCCTTATGGCTAGCCTAAATTTACGCTCTTTTAGTTTAAAACCATTACCCCTTGTCCTGTGGCAGTAGGTCCTACTAGAAAAGTTTGTCCCCAATTATTTCTGGTATGTGTTAACTCCTCAACCACACCCAGGAATTTCTTGCAAGGGTGTTAATCAGAACAGACCAGAGTCATGCTATGGACCATTTTGATAACTTAGAAAACATAGAAACACTTATTTTCTTATGTAGGAACAGTACCTGGGATTGTTTAATTTCCTAGTATAGATAATGGCCTATACCAATATCCAATCAGACTTCACAACTGCTGATTTCACCAACCAATCACACACAAATCTGCAAAACCAACAGAGTATCCACCATATCATCTATAAGGGGCCAAAACACACTTCTCAACTAGGGATGTGAGTTTCTAGATCAATAGGGGTTTATAAATGTAAAATTGCATTGTTGCTCTGATCCACTCTTTTCATTAAGGTTTTCACCAGATAATCCCATGAATGGGGTTAGGAGCAAAGATTTGTAAATTGTTTGTGATATCAAACTGTTTTATTGCAGAATTTTCAGCAGTTTCTTGAAGAAATGAGATATATGCAGCCATACCGTCTCTCCATCTGTGTATTTGTAAATGTCTCCTAATAACTTTATAACCTATTGTTCATTTCAGTTGTATTTGACTGAGAGTAGAGTGTGAAGGGTGTTCTATTACTATTAATCCAGTAAAAATTGATAACTGAGTAGAGAGACATTAGTGAAGGAAAAGCAATTGTAACTGTGACCTGTATTTCTTCTAGAATGGAGCAAACAGCTACCTAATCAATATATGTGCAGCTCTAAACTAAGCCTAGCTTTTTTCTTATTAAATGTAAGGAGAAATGGGAGGGAACTTTGTGCAAGGTAGAAAAGAAAGGGCTTTAGGGACATGACAGGGAATGGGGCTACTGGAGAAATGAATGATGAGCAAATATAGAACACGACTCCATAAAAAATTAATTTTGTGATCTCTGCTTTTCATACAACCACCTCTCTTTATTAGCAATGTTTTAATAATAACATCAGTGGATCAGAAGATGGCAATGACAAGAGAGAGGTGCTAATACATAGTGCATTGTTTAAGTGCCTTTGAATATAAAGGTGAGAAAGATTTCAAACAGCTGACAGAGCAGGGGCTGCTGACAGGCAGTGAATTTATCAAAGGTAGGACAGAGGAATTTGTCTGAGACATATTTTTAATTGACAAGCAGGAGGTCTATCACTGAAGCGTAATATCTGGAGAGTGGCATCTATGAGAAATAGTTGCTTTTTCTGTTTTCCACTGAGGTCCAAACTCAGCAAAAAAACTGGGAGCTGCTGGATCACCCAGAGACAAACTACAACAGTTAAGATACTTGGAATCTCTTCCTCTGAGAGGTAACATCTACAGGATGCCACTGCATTCATTCTCCTATTTGAGAATGAAAAACCACTTCCTGACACAGCAACTTTGAAAGATTGCTGCTCCTGTGTTGTAGCTTTTACTTTGGGTGAAATACAAACTTAAAGATGCTTTTTCTCTTTCTTGACTGGTTCTAATGTTTCAGGAAGAACCATTCCTTTCTTAATTTGCTCTAAGAGAATAGAAAATCTGGAGTGAAAAAGATAAGTTCTTTGAAATGTGCACTTTTTCAGACCATTGTTTTAATGAAAACTATTGAAATTAAATTTAAACCAGCCTTAGACCTTGATTCACCCTGAAATCTAATCTACTACCTGGTGCCATTCATTTTGTATTGCTGTATTCAGGGAACTTAAATAACTGTCTAGCACTTCAGCTTTGAAACCTTGTGTTAAGGCAAGAGAATAATAGTTTTGAATATACTACCACTGCATACATAAGAGCTAAAGAAGATAGGTAAATGGATAGATAAACAGTGAATGAGAGAGTTAACTGTCACCAAAATATCTTGTGAAAAGAGGATGCTGTGAAAGGTTTTGTCTCCCACCATAGAGCAGGCTTTATGGAAGGATACGTGTTGTTTCTGCTCCCCTTCCTTTAATACCTAAGAACAGAAATTATTAGCAGAGATATTATAGTGGTGAGCATGTGTCAAAATAATCCCCATTTTTATTTTTATAATTGTAGATAAAATAAAAAATACTGTATTTATGTGGAAGGTGCTCTCTGTGCATGTAGGCATGTAAGTAATACATAAACATGCAGTGGCATATATATAGTAAATATAGGCAGAATTTCCTTCTTCTGATCTGCATTGCAGATATTCTATCTGCACTGGGGAACTGCATTGGATTTTCTGTAGTCATTTTGAGTACAGAGCAGCCTGACAAAATTTGCATTAGAGTTCCACAATTTATATGACGAGTATTTTTTCCTACATATCTAGAGTGACAGTTGTTTGCTTGTATAGGAACCCTGGGTTTTTTTATGCAGCTTCCTTGTTCTCATTATTTATTCATTCATTTATTCATTTGCTCCTTAATTGTAACATTTATAGGATATGGGGATTGTTAGTTAAAACTTTTAGGATTTGATCACCAAAATAAACCTCACTGATCCTGCTTTATTTTTTTTTTTAAAAAAAAAAAGGTAAACTTTTGGTCATGTACTTCAATTATGATTTACTCTATGAATTAAAGAGTTTGCAGGATCATGACCTTATATTCTGATGCAACTTTTACCCTATTAATACTTTTTAAAGCTAAGTGAAAAAGTACAGAAATTAGATTTTTGTATGTGTTGTTGCTAAAAGGGTATTATAGTTTCATAGAGAATTTAATTTCATTCTTAATGATTCATAATGTTCTTTATCTCTATATATCAAACATTTAAAATATCTAAAAGAATGATTACACATTAGCATGTTCATGAACAAACAACGATATAAATGTCAATTGATTTCAAGAAATGTTAATGGATTAGTTAAGTAGAAAGTGTTTCTATGGGATATTGGTGACACCCTTGTATGTAGCTAAAGTTAATGGTGCTTTTAACTTTGTATCAATTATCACAAATCTTATTGCATGCAGAACATTTGACACTTAATATTTTGAAATCTTTAATAATACCCAGATGAATATTCCTTTTTACTTCAAGGTGAACTACAATACAATACAGTACAATAAAAAATGAAGGTCTCATTTCTTAGAGAGCCTTAGGATACTGGTTTATGTCCTTATTGTTTTAGAGTTAATTTGGAGTGTCTACAATATGACAACTTTTAGTACAGAATGAATCCATATTCCTCATCACATAAGAACTTCCTTGCAATTTTTTTGTTGTTTTTTATTTCTTAAAAGACAATATATTCTGTGAATCTGTTATAAGTAAAACTATTTTGATATGGACCTCAGGTTTATAATTTACATGTGCAGCAATAAATGTAATGCAATTATATCAAACATTGCCTGCTTGAAAATTGAAACCAGTTTTTTTGCTTTATTGAAATGTTTGGTATTATGTTAGGTTGGTTGTGTTTGGGGTTTTTTTGTTTTGTTTCTTCGGATTTTTTTTTTTAATGTAAATTTCTTGGCTTTGTATTCTTCCATTTCCTTGCATTTTTATTTAATATTAGGACATCAACCTGTCAATTTCTGTTGCCCCTACTTCATAAATTGTTTGCTACAAGAAGTTGCTCAGCAAAAATTTATTTGTGTAGAAACTTACAGTAAAGATTGATATCACTCTTCTTCACATGATGTTGTAAAAACTTATTTTATATGCTGTCTTTAATGTACAGTATCACAAGCACTTTGTACAAGGAGAAAAAATGAGACAATTTAATAGAAGTTATAGTGAAGATAAAATTCTGCAAACAATAATTGAGAAAGTCCATTGTTTCATATCTTAAAATGAAAATAATCTATCCTACCATTCCAGGAGAGATTGTAACATTAGAAAAAGATACTAATAATACATGGTTATATTTTACATGTCACTTTTTTAAGTTTTTGAGGTTTTACCTTAAAACTTCTATCCATTACATGTGGTATAAAGAAGAACATATTAAAGAAAAATATTATCTGGCTCTTTTGAACTGATTATAATTTTGTGAAGGCTGTGTGAAAGAGGAGGAAGTTAGGATGAAGTTTGCAAAATCCAGAATTGTTTTAGCTTTACCATTAAGTTTAAACTATTTAGCTACTGTGTCTCTTCTCTCCCCAAATTTGAGTATGAAATCACTCACTTTTTTCGCTCTTTGAATGAAGCTTTAGAGTTAGACAGAAAGAATAAAAAAACCCCTTTTTTATAAACAGGATTTTATCATGATCCTTCCATAAACTGCTCTTTAAGTTACAGAGCACAACTTAATGGGAGGAGCACATATATAACATAAAGACCAGCATGACAAATCTATAATTCAAATTTTTCATTGCTTCACTTGATTTACATTAATAATTTGAGGGGTTTTTGTGAACTTTAAGAAAGTTGATCTGCACCTGATGAATTTTACATTTTTCAGATTAGGATAAAAAGGCAGAAAAATTAGAAGTCAGTATGGGAATATTTTAAAAATAACATAATGACAAAAAATACTTTCTAAACAGAATATGGGAAAACATGAGAAGTTTGAATTCTTCATTCATCTGATGATGATCATGAAATGTGCCTTGCACACATGGAGTACAATGTTCAGGTCTGTAGACCCCAGCATAAGAAGGACATGGAACAGGTTTCCTAGAGAAGTTTTGGATGCCTGTGCTGGTTTTAGTCAAGTAAGGGTTAATTTTCTTCACAGTAGCTAGCATGAGGCTATGTTTTGGATTTGCACTGAGAGAGTACTGATAACACTGTTGGTTTTAGTTTTGCTAAGGAATGTTTGTACCAATTCAAGGAATTTTTCAACTACTTACACTGCATCTATGTTCCCAACTCTCTTGCTACAAACAGCGTGGAGGGGGGACACAATTCAGACAGCTAACCCAAACTAATCAAAGAAGTATTTCACTCCATAGAACATCAAACTCACTATACAAGCCAGGGGTTGGTCAGGAGCCATGTTAGTTGTTGGTGGGTCAGTGCTGTGGTTTAACCCCAGATAACAATTAAGTACCACAAAGCCACTTGCTCACCTCCCCCCTCCTCCACTGGTGGAGGAGAATCAGAAGAAAAGACAAGGAAGCTTGTGGATTGAGATAAGAACAATATAATAATTGAGTATAAATGAATAAAACATTGATATTAATAGTATTAACAATACTACTAATAATATGCAATTAAAATAATGGAAAATAAAACAAATTATACAACTGCTCATCACCTGCCAACCAATATAGACACAGATCCCACCTGGTGAGAGTCAGAGCCAGAGACCCTGAGAGCAAGATCTCACCAGAGTCTGAATGATCACCCCGAATGAGAGAGTGGCTGAGAAAGCCAAGTGACTGTGCTGGTTTTCATCAAGACAGAATTAATTTACTTCACAGTAGTTGGTATGAGGTTGCGTTTTGGATCTGCCCTGAGAAGAGTACTGAGTACAAGAATTTGGTAGGGGATACGGCTGGGACAGCTGACCCAAACTGACCAAAGGGACCCTATGAAGTCATGCTCACCATATAAAGCTGGGGGAAGAAGGATGAATGGAGGGCACTTGTAGTTATGAGGTTTGTCTTCCCAAGTAACCATTGTGTGTGATGGATCCCTGCTTTCCTGGAGATAGCTGAACACCTGCCTGCCGACAGGACATGGTGAATGAATTCTTTAGTTTGCTTTGCTTTTATTCATGGCTTTTGCTTTACCTTTTAAACTGTTTTTACCTCAACCCATGAGTTTTCTCACTTTTACTCTTCCAGTTTTCTCCCCCATCCCACTGTGGGGGAATGAGCAAGCAGCTGTTTGGTGCTTAGTTAATCCACGACAAATGGAAACAAAGATAATTATGTTTAACTAACAAAATCATGTATCCAGAGTTTTCTAGAATCAACAATAAAAAATTATAACTAGCCAATGTCTGTTCAGGGTCTGATTATGTTTTGTACTTCCTTTTCATTCAGTTTCATTTCACTTGTTCATTTGCCATACAAATCAGAAATAATTCATCCTTCACAATTCTTTTTTTTTTTTTTTTTAGTTTTACAGTTCTCTTTGATGTACATTTGCACAGCCCTGTCCTTTTTCCAAATGTAAGATTACTGTCCATTGCTAGTTGTGAGTCTTCCCTGAAGACTATGAATAGCACCTGAGGCAGAAAAAGAGAATTCATCTGATGAGGAAATATCATTCTGCAGACAACGTAGGTTATGATGTTCTGAACATTTAGGAACAACAACAACTACAAAAGATAGCAGTTTTTGTTCCTGTATAAGTCAGCTGTCTTCCACTCATGAGCTGCAGTAAAAGTGTGTTTTTCTTAGTCATCCTGCATTTGTTCTCTATCTTGTATCTTGTTCTCTATCTAACCTAGTTAGATTTGATTGGCATCCACATCATTTGAGAAAAAGCTACACTTAGTTTAGATTTTCTCCTGGCCAGGCCAAGCCAGGCACACTACAGACTGTCCCAGAGCCTTGCCGTCTGCAAAAGGCACAAGTCAAAACTGGAGCTTCAAAATATTATTCTAAAAATAATGATGTACTTTGATATTGGGAAGGAAGTGCTGGATTTTCAGATGGCAGTGGGTAAGAAGTTTATTCTTTGAACAGCCATGAAAAACTTAACCACATTAAAAATGGATTAAACTATATTTGCTAATATTTCTTTAGTAACAGAATCATTGATGATAGCTGCTTTGGCTTTCAGCTCAGCAACAGCAGGAACAGCACAGCACACAAATGTGTGAGTATAAAAGAACAGTGGGAAAGAATCAACAAAAGAAAAGAGCAAATAAACAATACCAAAGCCAAGCAAATAAATGAAAGGAGGTATAAAGCTGGCTGAATAAGCAAAGTGCGAAATAAAATATACAAGAAAACTTAAACCAAAAGCCTTTAAAGACTAAGTTACCACGGGACAATTCTCTATACTAGATAATGCAACAGAAAAATATGTTTGAGACTTATCTCTGGAATAAGTCCATGAACACAGCCTGTTTTTAGGAGCCATAGCCAGACAAGTCTTGTAGACATCCTTCTACCCATTTTGCCCATCCAGTTTCTTCAGTGTTTATGTGCATTTTTCTATCATAATAAAAGCTGGTCATGAATATTTGACTCAGAATAGAACTGCAAGTAAAGCAAGAAAAGCGCACCCAAGACCTGCCAACAGACTGAGATAAGGTTAACCAATAATCTGCTGACTGAGGCAGTTAATGTTAGGCAAGGGTGACCTTAGCAGGTCCTTCCTTCCTCCCTCCTTCCCTCCCTCCTTCCTCCCTTCCTCCCTTCCTTCCTCCCTTCCTCCCTTCCTTCCTCTAAAACAACCAAACATGCCATCTAAAATTCATAAGATTTTAACTGTTTCTTTTTTTCGGAACTCCAGCTAGGGCTGCCTTGTAAAAATAATTTCTAAGTTCACAATGAACTTTGCAATACACCTACTTCAGCCATTTCTCATGAGTACGGTTATGTACCAGGTACACTGCAGAGATACTGATACTGCACTACCTAAGCCGCAGTTTTCTTCACCTTGACCTGGCCAGCACTGACACATTACTGAATGGCTTCCTCTCAAAACATCAGTATTTATGTTTCTCCAAAATGCATGATACTCTGCAATACATGTGCCACAGTCACTAATGTGCATTTCCTGAAGAGACTATTTTTAACCTTCACATAGTATGTAGGCATAGTTTTAAGGTCTGTACCTTGAGACATCAGGGAAAATATATACCTGTCTCTTTCAATGCTTCTGTTGTCCTGTGTTCTTAACACAACCAGCATCTAAGAATTACTTTTAAGATTTCATGGCTCAGTTCCCAATATTGCTAATTCTAATGTTTTCCCTTTAGTCAGTGGTGACATGACAGGGAAAATATCTCTTAATGTAGAGAATTTTCCAGTTCAATAATACAACTAATTTCCAGTTTCACTTTTTTTGTTCAGAGGAACTTTTCAAGTTACTTTGCAGATGCAGACAGACAAAGGACAAATGATGTTTGGATAATGACTACAGAATCAGTGGATCCTGTATCTAAGTGAAATGTATTTAATGCAAGCACATGTCAAAAATTAAAAGGCCTTACTTCACCATCTTCCAGATGTGTGTTATTGATCTAAATGATTCTTAGACACAATGCATGTAACTACATGGAGACCTCTTCTGAAATTAATATTACAATGATATTTTTCAGAAAATACCCTGAAACCTAGGCATATAGCAGCTTTTGCAGAATGTTCCTTGGCACAATGTAATGTTAATAGTTTTGATCAAATACTATTTGGACTGTCACCATTATAATGTGTGATGGATGTAGCTATGATACCTAAATGCGGGACAAGCAATGATAATTCTATCCACTAATGTCCCAACTCTTGCCATAGAGCCAAACACTGGGAAGTGTGAGGAAAAGCAATTTGTTGAAGCTGTCTTATATTGGGGCCATTCTTTTGGATGGAGACTATTATCTAGACTATACATGATTCCTTGTGACACTGGATTGCTTGAAAAATTTTAAAGCACTCCTATATGAAAAATCTTAATGCCTTCTACTATAAAACACACTTCAAGAATCACAACGGATATTTGAGAAAGAATACATCTTCTGAGGTGTTCTTTTCACCATAATCAAAGTATTATTGAACTGTTTATTTAAGATGAGGAATTTTCTTCCTTTTATACAATAACTTTGTATAAAGTTATTCACTAATCCCAGAGGTGGTCAGCTCTGGTGCAGGTATGTTCTGCAGTGGAGCGGGGCATTGTGTTCTACAGATGAGTTTCCTGAGCTGGGGAAAACCCAGGGGAGCACGGAGACCCGCCAGGAGCTGACAGCTCTGCAGCCAGGGTATGGCACGGTAGTTTACACAGCAGTTTGTGTGAGAGAGTGCACAGTGTGGGATCCTCTTTGAAGGAGTGGCATTCTGTTGGCTGAGTGGGACACTCGAAGTACACATAACCCAGCTATTGGAGACCATTTTGTGATCATCCCCACAGGTCAAGAGCACTTCCCCTACCTTACCCTCCAGGCAGAATGCTGGGCTCTCGTCTGAGAGAAAAGCCTGAAGCTCTGGGGGATCTGCGCCATCAACCCCAGCCATGGCCAGTGCCTCCAGACAGACAGACCTGCTGAAGGGAGAGGTAGGGACAGGTGGCAGCCCTGCCTGCTAAAGTGTGCCAAGGCGGCTGAGTTGCAGGAGGCAGTGAGAAGGCTGCGTAACATCAAGGAGGCTGAGAGGGAGTTAGGTGTCTGTTTCCAAGCACAGTCTGCAATGGACCCACCACCCACAGCAAAACAGTCAAAAACTCCCTCACTGACACACAGAAGGGAAGAGGGCCATTAATGCAGAAGAATGGGCAAGGACAAGCAAGAGGACAAGACTTCTGCTGAATCCTGAGGTGCCCTTTCAGAACTGCTTCATTGTTCTGCAGACTGAAGAGGAAAGACTTGTCACATCAGGAGCAATGCTGGAGCTAAGTAAGGCAGCCCAAACTTGCTCCCCATATTAACAACCAGCACAACTAAGAAAAGGTGACAGGTGATAGTAGTAGACGACTCTCTCTGACAGGTATACACACTTGTCAATCTGATTCACTCTTTAGAGAGGTGGGCTGCTTACCAGGGGCTTGTGTCAGGTCCTGAGGGAACTGACAGTTGAAGTTGTTAAGCCACCATTGATCATATTTGAGAAATTGAGGAAGTCAAGTGTAGTTTGTGCAGAGTAGAAAAGGGGAAACATTTCCACCATTTTTAAAAGGGAAATGAGGATCCAGGGAACTACAGACCAGTGAGTCTCACCTTTGTGAACAACAAGGTCATGGAGCAGATCCTCCTGGAAGCTATGTTAAGGCACATGGGAACTAAGGAGGTGACTTGTGACAGCCAACATGGCTTCAATAAGGACAAATTGTACTGAACACATTTGGTGGCCTTCTACATCAGGATTACCGCATGGGTGGTGAAAAGTGATTAACGTCATCTTCCTGGACTTGTGCAAGATTTTTGACATTTTTCCACATGACATCCTTGCATCTCAATTGGAGAGACATGATTTGATTGGTGGACCACCTGGTGTTTATTTGTCACCTGACGGTGGCATTTTTCCTACCTGGTTTTGATATTAGCCTTGCTTGTCATGTTATTTTCTATTGGCAACTTGAGCTGACAAGAGGGTGGAAAGAATGATGATGTCCATAGAGACTTTTTCAAAATAAACTCAACATTAAAATTGCATTTAAGCTTCATTTTTTCAGGCAAGCATCTAAGTCTTGTTGATTAAAGAGCAACATGATAAAATTTAGCTAGCTACCATCAATATGTAAGGACTACAATCTATGAAGTCTTACACAAGTCATATTACACAGCCACGAATATAAACCTTTTTTGTCTGGAAGAAGTATCCTTTGTTTGGAGCTTGTAAATAAGATTTCAAAAAGAGATTTGCAAAACCAGTAGGATTCATTTGGATTCCATGCAGCATGTTCACTATGCAGTCTTAATGACATTAGCACTGTTTATCATTTAGCTCAGTACTGGATGTACGTTTATTTTTATTTTACAAGCTTACAATCACACAGATCTAAAATGTTACATTACAGGTTTTCTTTTGTTTTGTTTTGTTTTGTTAATTTTGTTCATGCACATGGAGGAAGCCTTGTAACAGTTTGCAAGACTTTGTTTTTCTAAATTACTTCCTCACACACTGAAGACAGTCCGAGGAGACTGCATTACTAGCAAAATCTGTAAAACATACTTGTTAACAAGGCATGTATAAAAATGCTGGTAAGGGGAAAATATGTGTTTTACCTTGACAATACCACTTCTCAATTTGATAAAAGCAAAAAAGTGTACTTCCAGTTGCCATAGGTTCTGTGAATAACCACACAACATAAGAAATACCACCTCTATTCTTAGGTTAATTTTAAAAAAAATAATTCTTTAAAATTAAGAGTGTCTACAGATTCATACAAGTAGTATTTCAAAGTCCATTGACATATAAATCCTTCTGTGTTGCATAAAGATTTCTGCATTGTAGGACATTGGTGAGTCCAATAAAATGTTCTCAATCAATCCGTGTCACAGGCTGTTGCTTTTTTCCTTGAGTATAGTGTATAAGCCAGCCAGAAGGCAATCTTTTTTTCCTTAGAAAGATAACAGCAGCAATCCAGACTTTGTATTGCAGCTGTTAGAAGTTCAAATAAAATATGGATAGTAGATGTCACCCACTGTGTTTTGGGAGGAGATAGTAAATCCTTTCTAGCCATCTATGTTTTCCATGTCCATTTTCAAGATTTAAAAACTATTCAGGGACATGTGTTTAGACACATTTCTCACATTCTTATGTGTGCTGGCAAATGCAAAATCTTAAAAATGTCACATAATAATATCCAGAAATGATGTAGGTTATTTCCAGTTGTTTAAGTAAACCTATAAAATATAGTGTTTCTTCACAGAATTTCTTAAGCTAGCATTTGTCAGTTAGGATTCAGATATAGTGCATACAGTGCACCAAAATGGGATAAATAAGGACAGTCAATTAGGTAGTGGGTTCTTAAAATTTTAAGCAATAAGTAAATTTATTTGCTGATAACAATAAAAGAAAAAGACAAATTATTTGCATATATGCTTCCCTTTAAAAGAAACGTGTAAAACAGTAAATACACTGATTATTGTCACAAAGACCACTCATTTTCATTTTATAACATTTGATTTAATGGGCTAAGTCACATTGGTAGAGCTTTGCTGAAGTGAAATCTGACTCTGTGTATCCGTAAAAAGTTCACAAAAGTTTATGAAACCAAAATTCCTGTTTATAAAAGCATCACAAAAATTAGATGCTAAATATCCCCACAACTACAGAAGTGATTTTTTTAACAGTTCAGAAAATGAAGTTATTATCTAGTAAAATTAACTTTTTTCACATCATGCTTTAGTAGAACAATAGAGTAGCCTTAAAATTGGAAGGCTGTAAAATAAACATTTCAAATTTTAATATTTAACATCACACTCATCATTTTGATTGTGTAAAATAGGAAACAAAAAAGGACACACACATCCCCAGAAAATGGTTAAGGAGATTTGCATTCTAGGTAAATTTTACCAAAACACTTTTAGACGTCTAGTTGCAGTATGTGATCTTCAAAAAGACATGAAAGGATATTTATTCATAAGGCAATTTTAGGCAGAGGTACGCTGTACCTCAGCAATTACACAGATCAGATGACTTGATCATTGTCTTTCAAAATGTTTGTTGCACATGAATAAAACAACTCAGAGTTCATATATCAGCAGTCCGAAGATGCCCCAGCAAGCTAAAGATGGATGACTTTTTCAGACTGATGGAGATCAGTAAAATGTTTAAATAATATGAGTGGCTTCAGTGGGGTCTGTTGAGATAGCAACTTACAGATATGTCGGAAGATGACAAAAATTTCATCATGGTCAGCTGGAAACTTCTGAGTATGCTGAACTGGGACCCTATAAAGCTTCATCCCAGCAATACATTATCAAGGTACTGCAGTAATGTTTTTTGTAAGAACATTTTTGCAGTGTTTCTATGGAATTCCTTTTTGTTTACCTTTATGTTTACTTTTTATCTACAGCCTGACATGGCATGTAGAATACATCATGAATAAACACTACAAAGGCTTGGTTAAATACAATTCTTCCCTTTGCTCTGAGTGATAGAAATCCCAAGCAGATTGACTATACTTTTCAAATAACTTGAAAGCCATTCTGTTGACACCAATCTGAGAGGCTTCTGTGCTCCTCAGGCAAGAAAGTATGAGCAAAGCATAACAACATTTTTCCAAGCTTCTGCTGATGAACTGCATGTCTCAGAGCTTCAGCAAACACAGTAAAAACTTTTGTAAAGGCCAGAGCCTATTTTTCATTTACAGGCTATGTTTAGAATGAGAAACAAACCTACAAATGCAGTAACATTAAATCTATATTTACAGCCTGTCAAGAAGCCAACTGCATTTTACATAGAAACATTTCCCTATATTTATGCTTATGTACTTTATGAAGCTCCATTCAATTGAAGTATTAATGTCCATTGATATTTTATTTTATTAATATTATCAAAATTTTAATGCTTTTTTTTTAGTTATGAATCTATGATAAATGATAATTTGTTCAGGATCAAATCATGGGTGGTATGTGAATTCATCACAGTAAATCTGGTTCCAGAGCATGGTATCATAGCATGTTTGACAAACAGAATAAGATTCTTCTGAGTGGCTCACTTTTTACCAGTTAGTACCTGCTCTTGTGGATTTTCAAGTTTGAATGCAATTCTTTACAGGGAAAGGGTCATGTCTAACAGATCGGTTTATATTCTTGTTTATTAGGAATCACATTCTTACCACAATTCAAATGTGCCAGGAAGACATCCACCATTTACTGACAGTTCCTCCTTAGTATATGGACATTCAGACCCCTATGTAAGAAGGATTCAATAGATAGTGTGCTGTATTACCATAGGCCCAAAACCAGACATACCAAAGTTGCAGAAGATGCAGCTCTATGTAGCAGCATGACATAGATTTCAGTAACATTTCACCAAAAATGGACAACACTGTCATGAAAGAATAAGGTTGAAGCCCTCTCCCCTTACTGGAAGCTCTACATATTGAATATGACCATATTTAAAAGTTAATTTTTTTAAATTGAATTTTACATCAGCCTATTATGTATGGAAATTTCCCAAACACCTCATTTTAGCCTTCTTGCCACTACACTACAGACATATTCTGCACTATTTTCTGACTGTCTGAAAGTATTTATCTCATTGCACTCTTCAGAATGTCAGATTGCAACTGAAATATAGCTGTTAAAATGGAAAAAAAATAAAGCTTTTATTTTTTTAATTTCCTTTTAGTAAGAACACAATTTAAATCATAAAGGGAAATGAAGTAGGCTTTGTTAGTTTCATGGCATATAACTGATGTGTGGAAACAAACCCTACAACTCACGGAGAGTTACAAAGCAGGTATGTTTATTACAGCGCTGGGTGCAAGGGGGATAGCTCCACCTAACTTGCACACCTTAATGCTTAAGCAGATTCTTTATATAATCAGAAGTGTTCCTTATATATGACTCTTGGTTACATATTCATTATATTTCTGAGAATAGTGTGGGTTTATTATAATTAGTTCTGAGAAGTCATTAGCATATGTCACGCCCCAGACTCCTCCTCCTTGCATCTGCGTAGTTCACTCTGGTGGTCGCTTTAGGTGGTCGTTGGGATGAATGCTGTAGGTCTTCTTCACGGTGCGCTTTTCACTCCCTGATGTTTTTGTTGCCAAGTCCTTGTTCCCTACGCATGTGGTCAGGTGAAACTCTTTTTTTACTGGATCAGTGGTTCGTACAAGAGGAGTGGTTTGTATAAGATCACGGGGCATGTTACAGGACAGCTAGGACAGAGAGTTATGGCTACAGAACAAAGTAATTAAAGCAATACAAAAGCAGAACCAAACTAACATTGGTGGTTAACCCGTGCCTTGGCATGGCTTTAAAGCTACAAAGTTAAACTAATGTTATAACAAATTTGAACTAAATGCCAGTTTCCCATATCAATAACCTACACTTGAGGAGGAACAAGAATAAAAGGGGTATGGATCAATGAAATATATTCAGAAATATCTTTAATTCTTGACACGGTTTGATAACTATGTCCACTAACATAATTATCTGAATATTTATTGATCACTTCTAGCTTTGGTTGATGTGATTACAATGCATTTTACAAGTAAATGAACATTAGAAAACATCTTGATTATGTTATTTTCAAATTTCTGCTCTAAATTGAGACTGAACTATAAACAGAACAGACTTGCTGCTTCATCAGCAAAGATACCAACACTATTCCTATGTTGACTTTCCTGGGTGGTTTTCCTCTCTAAATGAACAGGCTGCTCTTAAGATGATAATACTTCCTTGGGTGCACTGGTGATATGGTAATGCGAACGTCAATATGTTCTTGCATTAAGGGGTTTTGATCACATCCTTAGGTAATCCTTATGAGGGCTTTCTGAGCAGTGGTTTCCCCATCTGCCCATGCTCTGCTGCAACACACTGATCTCCATGTTAGCCAAGGAGGCAACACATCGAAATTGAGCAGCCACAAGTCACAATCCAGAATATCAGTTTGAACTTGCACTCATTCTGTATTACCTTAATAGGCTGAACTGTGAGCTGTGGCAGCTGAGGAACAGCCATGCTACCCATTCTGCAGCCTATGGTGTGATTGTGTAGTTGAAAGCTGAGACTGACTCCCACAGCTAGCATGTGGCATGAATACTCATGATACCACAGTTTGGTTCAGCTGGATTAATTGTGTTTTATTCAAATCTGCTCACTTTTTTATTTTAAACAGTTCATTGAGTTCTCATTTTCTGACTTCAATCTCTGTCCTAGAAGTACATTCTTATATTATGAAATTCCAAGAAGCTGAACAAGTTGTCCAAATAATTGAACAAGAATAAAAATCCCTTTGTGAAAGTAACAACTATCCTTTTTTTCACTAACAATTTTGCTCTAGTAATAACAGTGATGACAACAAGAACAAAATAGTCAAGAAAATTGCTTTCTGAAGACCAACCTTCACAGCTGCTAGATAACTTTTTCCTTTACCTTTGTCAAAATAGTTTGAATTTTACTAAAACAGCTTGCACAGAGCAGTGTGGCTTCAATTTTCACTAGAAGTCAGGCTGCAGCCTTCAGAGCACTGGAAAGTTTCCTCACTTTAATCATTCTTCTTCTGTGGGGAATCACACACTGAGAACAACATCAGTCCCAGCAATGCAAAATGCATGTTACTCTTCTGTGCAACTATTCACTCTGTCCATATAAGCATCAGGTTACTTCTTAAAAATAGCAATTTAAAAAAGATTTATCAGGTATAATGGACCAAGGTATTCTGATTTATAATGTACAGATTTATAGCACTTGAAGAAATTTCTAGTTTTTGCTAACAAGAATTTATCAACCTCTGTATGAAAAGTGACAGGTCCCTGTCATTATTGAGAATATCCATACTTGTAAAGAAATGGAGAAACACAATCACAAATTCTTTAGGAGACAATTAAAAACCACTCATCAATACATGACACAGTACAGAATTAATTAACTACTAGTTGCTGCTAGCTTAGAGTATGAGGAGACACCACAATAATTTGATATTCAAATACATAACTGGAAAAGCTGAAGACAAAACATGTGTCACTGTTTGTTTTCAGAAACAAGCAGAGCATTTTATTCCCCAAGAATCTTCACAGAAGGAAAAGATGTTATATCCCTCTGAGTATTATATAAACATAAGTCTTTGTGTATGTGTATACACAGAAAAAATTACTAGAATTCACAGGTGCTGAAATAACGCTGAAGAAAGTATTCTTTCCATCAACTTGGAACCAGAGGATGAATTCAGAAATAAATTCATGAGGGAGGTAAAAGAAATAATTTATTACTCTTGAACAACCAGGCAAGACATAAACATGGTGAAATTGTTTGTGAGAAGCTAACTGGTAAAATGGAGTCTTCTTGGT
Source organism: Eurypyga helias (assembly GCF_000690775.1). Lineage (NCBI taxonomy): Eukaryota > Metazoa > Chordata > Aves > Eurypygiformes > Eurypygidae > Eurypyga > Eurypyga helias. The sequence continues at coordinate 20,558 of NW_010269985.1, forward strand.
TTGTTCTCTTTCTCTGTAAGATAAATTGCTAAACAAAATATAAAGATTGTGTGTATATATTTGTTCATTTATTCTTTGTAAACAGCAATGTGTTCAATATAAAAAGTATTTAGAATAGTTTACAAATAGTTTACCTGGGAGATGTGGAAAACAAAAGTGTATTTTTTAAACAACAAAAAGAATTACAGAAACTGATAATATATTTCTAACTAGAACAGGCAGGTTTGTTTCAGATGATGCAATTTTTTTATCTTTTCTGGATATTTAAGGAAGCTAGCGAAATGGGCTTTTACTGAAAAAAGTTTAGGAAAACAAAACAAAAAAACCCCCACATTTCCATAACAGAAAGAATGGAAAAAAATGCATGCGGTGCTCTGTGGAATTAATGTGTGTGTGTGTATTTTACTGTCATGTCTATTTGTTTCCCAGATGTTATCAGAAGTAATTTTTACTCTTAAAAGTAAAATCACTAATAAGCTATTAACAATATGTCAGGGATTATCTCTTGTAGATACATTTTGCATTTGAAATTTTCCTTTAACTTTACTCTTTTTTTCAGTCTTTTATTTGTTTGTTTGTTTGTTTAATAATAACTTAAGGAAACAAGAACACAAAAATACACAGCATTTCTTTTAACATTGTATGTAAGGGTCTGATACATGTTTCAGTCAGACCATTGCAGAATATGGAACTGAATTCCAGTATTTCAAGCAAGATCTAGGGAGAGTGAGAAAAAATGAGTGGCACAGAGAGACGCCTTCTACACACACTCAGAATCCAGCAAATCATCATCCCTTGATCTCTCACAGTTGCAGGTCTCACTTGATCTCTCTTAAAGTGCAGAGATCTTAGAAAGTGATCACCTCCTTCTGTCAGAAGTTGTGCTGCATCCCACCCATCATATAAGTATCTGAATATTTGAAAAGTTTCCCTAGAAATAAAATGCCAGTAACTAGCTTTGACATGAAAGCAGATAGTATTTGTATTTTATAATGAGAAATAACAAAATAACTTTGGTTTCCTGAAGGGTTTTTTTTTTTTTTCTTATGTGGCCATAGCAAAATAGAAAATTAAAAGGGATCCTACTAATTTGAAGTGTCCAGAATGTAGGTCTCCAAAAATAATGCTGGAATCACAAGATTCAGAATAAGGTTATAAGATCTGATAGCACTGATTTTGTTACACAAATGTGAAAACTTACTATTTTTAATAAAGAAATCAGGGGTTTATATATATATTTTTTTAGCTTTGTTTCCATAGGAAGTATTATACCTTTGTAACCATATGTCCTGAGCAGCTTTGACATCTTTCAAGAGCCTCAAAAAACAACAAACAAACAAAAAAAAAAACACCCAAAAAAACCAAAGGATGTTAATGACAGTCCAAGGTTTGTTATGAAGAAAAGCCTCGGGTTTCTGGTTTGCAAATAATCCAGAAATGAATCCTGATCACATTGGTCACGTTTAGACTTATCTCTAGATATTTCATTAATTGTTTAGAGTAAATGACTATCCATTTGTAAATAAAATTTTTACTGTTTGCTCTTTGTCTTGTGTTTTTCCTAAGTAACTTGTATTTTTCCGCTTGACTAAATAGTGTCAATATTTTAAACTGGAAAATGTTGAATTTCCTTCCAGGAAATTAATTCAGAGTTCATCATTCATGCTACCTTTCATAAAACCTCTGGTACTTTCATTAGGAATTCCTAAATTCTGTCAGGATAAATTCAAAGTGCAAAAATAGCCCACTGAGTTTTAATCTTTTCTTATTTTATCAAACCTTTGTCAAGACTATGAATAGGAGTCTAGACTCTTACCTTGCATGTTGATATTATAGGAACTGCACTTAATACATTAAATTTCTTATGAGCAACTGCTAAAGAGAGAGTGATGCTGAAAGGAAAGTGTAAACATATGTACTTGTTTGGGCTACGTTGGACAGGGTTAAACCATGACAATATACTTGAGCCACTTGAACTATTTCTATTTGTTAGTTAAATGAGACTCTGACTCTGACTTCTTGCTCCACAGTTCAACTTCAAAATTCACCATGTTTCCCCAGAAAATTAGAACAACAGGACACAAGGATGGGTATCCAGTGCTCTAGTGGTTTCTTGGTGTCCATGTTGTCAGATGGAAAAGGCCTTACAGTGTCTGCAACAAACAACTGAAGTTGGCATGTCTTAGAAGTTTCTGAACAGTGGGCATTCTTCCACAAAGAATACAAGATCATAAGAACACATAGATATCATAACACAAGAAACCACAATGGACAGTCACAAAAGGAAGATGTAAATCTGAAAGACAAAGCAGATATATGTAGGATACATACATAAATGGAAAGGATATGTGTCTTTTCAAAAACAGAAAAGTAAACAGAGCACTTTTTGCTTCATTGAGCATATGCCAGATTGTGCATCCATGGAGAAAAATAACTGGGAAAATATTGATGTTACCTCCTCTCTGTGACACATCAGTAAGCGCTTTTGTTCCTTCTCCTAACGGTGTGTATTGCATTTTTAGTCTTTTGAGATTTGTACTGTAATATGAGATTTTAAAACACATTGTAAAGGAAAACCTGGCTGGATAGAGCAAGTTTGCACTAATATGGATTTCTTTTTTTTTTTTTTTTAAGTGAACATTGATTCCATTTTCTCTGTGTGGAAAGAAAAGACCTTATTCACATCATGTTTGAATTTTAACTTAAAAAGTTAAAAGTTAAAAATTTTCCTCTCAGTAAAAATGTATAATGTTATTTTAGGGTCATTCATAAGAATGTCTTCTGAAATTCATATAAAAAGGAGATCTTTTATTTATGTATCTTTTGATTTTGGAATTTTTCCATAGTAGATTTACCAAGAAAAAAAGAGCTATTTGCATGAAAGCCCAGTGTTGACATGAAAACAAAAAGAAATATATGAAATAAAATTAACCTAGGGTTATGAAGTTCCCCCATTTGTAGAACAATCAACCTTTCAAAATGCTCTTCTTGTGGAACAGTAGATGAAAAACATCTTATTAGTTTACAAGTAGAGCTCACTAAGTTTCTGAACAAAAGTACATTGGCTAAACATGGAACTAACTTGTGTCTGGGGTTGTCCACTTCTCATCATCTGTCACTCAATAATGAAATATAGTATAGAGATCTTGAATATTTCAAGTTCAGCAAGCTGTCACCAATTCTAAAGCAGTTTCAATATGATCCTAGCTGGAGTCCTTATGTTCCTGCTATAAAGTGTGTTCCCAGCTGTAGGATTATAGCCCAATTTGCTTCAGAAATAATAGCATATAGCAGAAAAAACAATTCATACTGAAATAAATAGCCACAGATTTTCAAGAGAGTAACTTATTACTAAGTAAATGGATATATGATGGATTTCAGATGTTCATTATTGATTAGGTAAGAGGATCAAAATCACACTTCTTGCCTTATCTTTGTTGCATATCAGCTGAGAATATTTTTAGCCTATTTTTAGACCAGCTCTTTAGAGGTGGGCACAGTTATCCCAACATAGAAGGAACTGTCACTTTAAAGTACAGTGACACATAACCGACCGATTACTTAATGTGTCATTTCACAATCAACAAACAAAATTTTCATTAAAATTATTTCAGCACCTGCTAAAAATAAATAAAACAGTGGTTAAAGGTATTTGTTTGAGTACAGGTTCTTTTGTCCTTTTGCCATTTTTGATGCTAGGTCAAGACCTTACTTTTTTTGTTTACCACAATGCTCTCCTGGCCTCACCAGTCACCTTTTGTGGTCCTGTTTGATATGTAGAACTACCCTCTCATGGTCAGTCAAACCTCTCCCCACATTTCCTCATGCTTGTTGCAGTTTTCAATATGGTTTAGACCATTTCATGTTACTTCTGAGTTAGGTTAAATGCAAATGCTACTTCCTCATTTACAAAGTCAACATCTATATTCCTTGTGATTATCTTTCCAGCGCCTAGAACCTGGCCTGAACAACAGTGCTATCTACAGGCTCTGCAATGCACGCCTCAACTCAGGGTGAGGAGCAAAAAAAAAAAAAAATCACCATACTGGGATTTCTCAGACAGCTGTAAACAATTTACTGGACTGGATCTTCACATATATAGCTATTAGATAAGGAATGATTTCAGCAAAATTTACATCATTAGACTTCTATGAAACCAACAGATTTACCAATCTTAATGACAATCAAACAGTATGACATTTACACTGTCAACTGGGAGGAAGACCAAGACTTTAAAATGTCATCTTGTTTATATTTAATATTAAATTTTGCTAAACCTTCTGTTTCTATTATCTTTGTTTCGGTTTGTGTCACCATGCCCAGTATATTTTGATCTCGTATTTACTAAGTATCCTTGACTCAGTTCTTCCCAAGGTTTTGCTGTACAGTAAAAAACTCTAAAATGGCTGAATTAAATGTGACATTTAAAGTAATTATACAAGAAAAACAGTTGGTGAAGCTTCTCTGTATTATAGAAAGCTTTGTCAAATTAAATATTTAAGATTCATTAAAGAACTTTGAAGTAGACAAAGAATTTGATGGCTTCAAACAAATCTTTAGAAGAGAATTCTAAACTTCTCTGAACTTCAAAACATCATAGAAAAATTCATGTCCTATAAGGATGTTTGAGATACTGCTCAGAAGCTTAGAAATACCAAAACTGGTTTCCATCTACATTTTATGGGATTTTTTACCATTTAAATGATATGAAAAATATGATTGTGAAACAGCCTAATGCAGTGATTTGACTGTTTTAAGATGTTCTTGAATGGGATGAATGATAGATTAGAAAAGTCAAATTTATTATATTCTTCAAAGGCTGAATACACATCAGGAGTTTTGCATCTCTCCTCTTTTTTATGGTGAGACGAGGTTCTTCATATAGCAATCACACCTCATGCAACCAAGTTTTGTATACGTTCTCAGCAAAATGAAAGAACTTATATTTAATTCACATCAAATAATTCTTGGACTCACTTTCGCTTTTCATGTGGTTGACACCTAAAAAAATAGAAATTAATTCAGCAAATGAGTGAATTAAATATTTGGCAAATTTAAATAAGCTTAATAATCTGTTTTAGCTTCACATTTAATGTTCCCACTGAGACTGCTTTTCACAGAAATTTATTGGGTGTTTATTGTATATACACTAAGACAGAAAACAAACTCATTAATAGCATACAAGACAAAAAAAGGTATTTTTGAGCATTAAATATAGCTACTTATAGCAACAGTAAATGCAAAAATATTTGAATGAAACAACAGTGAGATCTCAGTTTTATTTGAGTAATATATTATGACTCATTTGCATAGATCATAGTTATGAGTTCTTGTTTGCATTTGAAGAAATATGGATCTCACTAGAGCAATAAATTGTAACAAGTTTACTCACAAAATGCAACTAAATTATGTTTATTATGGATTTTTTTTTAATTTCTTCTTGTAAATATGGGTTATAAAGCTAAAATACATATATTTTCAACAAGCAGTTTCAATTTATGATCATTTATATCACAGGGTACATCTTTATATATTTTCATGGATTTCATAAACATTTTATAGATCATTTATTGAAGTAAACATGCTAAAATAATGCATAGCACTTAACATAACTCACACTAATTTTTACAGATTTTCTTTTTCTTAGTTTGTATGATGACATATTATACTGTGATCACTTAACTCTCATTAAAATAGCTGAAAGTAGTATAATGCAATAATAGTGATGCATATTAGCAATGACTTTTTCTTGCTTTTTTTTTTTTTTTTTTGTGAACATGACCAGGTTCTTAATTGCTGTTAACAGAAATTTTAAAGTCTTCATCTATTTTACCATACACTATATCTATATCATCAAATGCATTTGAACTGACTTAGCACTCTTAGAAATGGATTGCCATAAAATCTGTATGGGTCACCAAGCATTTATATAAAAATATTCTCCCTCGAATCCCAAGTCCATCACGTTGGTATTCAGTTCACCCTTTCACATTAACCTTACAGTGCTGTGGACCTTTTGGATCACACACACACACACACACACACACAAAATCCATTTGATAGCTAGTTATAAAACACTATGTCCCTAACCTCTTCATTTCACAATTCTCTAAGTTATGTTCGTGAGATATGATGTAGTGTTGTCCTTCACAGAGTCTTCATATCAAAAGTAACTGTGGAGGTTTCCTAGTGTCAGTCTCCTCCCACAGTGTTTCCATCACAAATATCACCGGTCTTATTAGGAGCCTGTACACCTGAACAGAAACAGAGATTTCCACTGGCTTGGGTAGAGGCCTCAACGGTTTGGAAACTATTAAGAAATCCCTTTCCTTGTGTCCTTTTGTTAGTTTTATCTTCCCTCCTCTCACATCCACTCTCTTAATTCAGTTTAAAAAGATAGAGTTAATTTAAGGAATTATTTAAGACAATACATTAACTGTATTTTATATCCAGAACAAAATCCAGTCTGAAAAAAATAAAAGCCCCTACATACAAACACAGACAAACTTGGTAAATAAACACCCATTAACTCTTCAAAAATGCACATCAAGCAGTCCAGCAAGATGAACAAGGTAGTACCTCTGGGAAGCTTCTGTTTAGTGATCAAGCATGAAGAGTTGGATAAATGATTAAATGATACATTTTGCAACATTTCAGTTGGCTAAAAATCATGTTTATTGCCTAGTGTTTTAAAATCAAATTTAGTTTATGGTGGTGCTTATGAATAATCAAACAAATACTAAAAAATCCGTAAAAGAGCTAACGTTTGGAACTTTGATAGTCTTCTCATACAGGCTACATTTTACATCAATTTACGGTGTTTGTAATGCTCAGATATTACAGGTTCTATGTCATACGAGTATTTAAATAAACATGACCCAAAGAGATGCTAAATTATGTTAAATTATGAACCAGCCCAATACCTATCAGATAGTGAAACATGCGATATATACTTGTCCACAGAATTCTCAGTAAGTATTGATCAGTTTTAAATACCTGATCATACATTGACTCTTTTCTTATTACAGTTTTTTTTAGCATATCAATGAATCATTTTTCTTAGACATTAGTTGCTCTGAAGGTGTATTAACAGACCTGTAATATAGTAACTGATGCTTTAGCTGCACAATTACTGCATGCAGATCATGCAGTGAAAAACTTCCTTACTCATTCAATCTTCTATGAGGTAAACAACTAATTACTGTGTTTGTGATTCTTAAGAGCACACTATGACTTGTGTGTTTGAACCAAAGCTTTCTCTCATTTGCAGAATGTTGTGTAAACCCCACATAAATTAAAGGCAAAATGTCTTTAAACTCTCTGGAATGTGATCCTTACCCCTAGCCTCAAGTCCATTCCTAGTTTTCTCACATTTTTATTGGAACTATGCAGTAAAATAATATTTTCAACTTTTCAACATAAATGCAACCTGTCAGTTTGCAGTGAACACTATGCTCCTATAAAGAATGCTCATTTTGGATATTTCTGAAGATAACCAGATTGCAATTTAATCCTCAAGAATTTTTCTGTATTGCCTGTAATTCCAAGGGAATGTACATGCGAGCTCTGAGAACTTTTCTGAATATTGATTTCAGGTGGCCTAGAACACGATGTTATCTTCCTTCATAGAACACCTTATATAGAACCTATTGTAGCTGCTGAAGTATGTCACACCGTTTTTGCTATAAATAAATAAAGTATAACACACAGAAATCATAAAGAAAAGTGGATACAAATTCTTTTGTTAGTAAATAGGAAGGAGAGAAGAATTTCTGCACCAAAATCAGGATCATGTCTATACACTCCTTTAGAGTCTTGCGTGTCTCATTACCCAGGAGTCAGAGAGTGACATCTGATGCATGATGAACACCAGTCCATGAGCAGCCCAGTTAAACAGACACAATCACTTGTCATACAAAATGCAAACAAATATGAGGAGGATTTTTTAAATCTGACATATAGGTATTAGTGTTCCAACCTATTAGATCTATTTAAGCTATTAGATTTATTACAGAAATCCAACAACATAATAATAATAAAAAACCTCAGCCACCTAGATGTATAATTTCCCACAATATTTTTCATAAATATTATTAAATGAATACATAATATCACAGTATAATTTGTGAAATAACATCATTATTTTCAGGGTTATAATTAGCATCAAGACTGAAAAAACACACAGGGATTGATTTTAACAACTAATTTTCCAATAATAATGTTATGTATTTTCAGGGAAGTGGTGAAAATGCCTAACTTTCCTGACAAGAGTTAATGAAGAGTTCCCTGTACTCAAGCAATCTCCAAGATATTATCAGGGCTTAATAAGTATGGTTTTGAAGCATTTTACTTTTTATTTTACTAGTCATCAATGTCCAGTGCTTTAGGTGGTTATTTTACTCCAGAAACTGGAGATCAAGAGTAGATTAACACCTCAGGTTTTGTATTTAATCAGTGCCAGCTGTTCAGTTCCTTACTGTTCAAACTGAGAAAACTGCATCATCTACTCAGCTGACAGTAATCTCAAGAACTCTCTTTACTTCAGTGAGGAAATAATCATCCCACCTCTTTGAGATGGTTGCCATTTACTATCCCTTTTTACATCTCTATCATTCAACATTTACCTCAGGACTTCCACTGAACATAGAAAAGAGGTTTAAATATTCCCAAAGGACATATTGTGGAATGGTTATTGGCAGTGACCGAATATTATTTAAGCTTGTACCATCTTAGGAAGCATTTCCAAATCTAGTTCTTACAAATAATAAAGCTTAAAATCATTTCTAAAAGGTATCTATAAATGTTTAATCCCCAAAAACCAGTAGCTTTTTTCAAGTAAATATCTGAATGTTGGCAATAGTTACTCATTCGGTTTTCAATCTTTTCCTTAATTTGTTAATCAGTTCACTTATAAAGGAAAACAGAAGTATAGAATAGAAATAAAATTTTATTTTTCCAACTATACAACAATTACATAGAAATGTGAAAGAAGGTGAAAATAAATATTTTTCAGGGAAAAAGTGTAATTCATTATGCCAGTGTAGTGCCTACTCTAATAAGCATACAGCCTGGTTTATCTCAATGAAAAGATAAAAATCACCATAAAGTTCATCCATTGGAGAATATAATAAGATCAAATATAGCAGGATCAAGGTAGGCCTCTACGGTTTCCTAAACATTTGTGAACATACAGCCTCACTATGCTGACAGCACCTGTTAACTACATATTGCTCTGTGCTGCATGTCCCAAAACAAGTTAGCTTTTTTTTTTTTTTAATTTCAAATACCTTATATTGAAAATTGTACAAGGTCATAGAATTTTTCTTATGATGAGTACAAAATGAACCAGAGAACGCTTATAAAGAGACAGATCTGTATTAGCTGATATCATGTAACTAAACAAAATAATGGTTTGCACAAATGGAACGATGTGGTGAATAATTCCCATAGTCACATGTACTCAGTCTGTGTTGCAAGTGATAAATTTAAGTTCTTTGGAAAGAGCAATCTCTTTCACTTTTTTTTTTTTTTTGTGCTCTAAGATTATCTTCAGTAAGACAGGATCTATGAAGTGTGAATAAATAGCCTTTCAAAGGCTTCCTAGAGTCCTGACAGCTTTCAGTCTTGATATTTTTTTTCTTAGTTCTTTAAATGACATGTCAGTTTCTTGGCTCTTGGCAGGGGGATGCTCAGACAGTCATCAGTGAGCCTTTGGCATGCCATTTCTTCCTGTCGCTATCAATAATCACTCCTAAGCTTTGCAGATACTGCTGATTTCTCCTTTATTGCTGATTTGCTCACTTTAAAATAGCTGTTCTCATTTTCTATGTCTGGAACATGTTGCATTTTGCTTCGTGCTCTTCTCCATAGCACAGGAATCATCTCCCCTCATGTCATTTGCTGCTAATATCACTCCTCTACTGCCTTGATCTAATCATCTGTTTAGTTTCCTGATGTGTGATGACTGTCACTATCAACATTTTCAGTGCTTCCCAATATGCCAGTTCTCAGAGACCCACACGATCATGAGAACTCAATTTTAAACATGAGTGGCTGTGTTGTTGCAGACACAGATACTTACTGCCTGTAAGCCTGTATGTTCCTGGGTGGTTGTTGGCCTTAAAAATGTATTGATAGACACAATATTCTGTAAGTTAAAAGATTTAACGATCTTTGAAACACAGATTGTGTGTCTATATATTTTTCCAAATTTCAGAAATGTTTGGATCTCTGCAGGCACATAAACAATGTAGATTTTATTAGGGATCCCTGTTGATTTACAGCTTTTAAATTCTTTTATGCAGGCTGTTCTAAAATTGAGTTTATAAGATATTAAATGTTACATTTATTAATTGAACTAAGGACTGATGTGATGTTCACAAAAATAGAATGGGGAATCACAAATCTCATTGAGGAAAGCAAATGTTCTTCACCATGAGAAAGAGACTGGATACGATTGTCTGCACTCACCGAGTGACTGTTCTGGGCTTTCTAATAAGACTTTCTGTTACAGGTAATTTAGAAACATATAAATTTTCCATAAGCTTCAATTATGAGCAAGAAGCAGTATTTCCTTACCCTTAAGTCTGAGAGATGTTTTCTAAATTATCTTTCAAATTCAACCAGGGTCAACAGGTCTCGCTCCCCCAAACACAAGCTGCTATTACTGGAAATCAGAAGCAACTAGCTGGTGCAGCAGTTGTTACATGGGAAAATGAAAAAAAAAAAAAGAAAGAAGAGGGCTGTAAATAGTTAAACTTTAGGAGAAGAACTCACTAGATATTGGTTTTGCCTAGTTATCTATGTTATTGAATTTGTCTCCCTAATGAAATCCTGTTTATTACATTAACTGATTTGTGTTTTAAGAGGGGAAAATGAATTCACTGAGGATCAGAAGTTTTATATCAGTTTTCCCAGATTTTTGTGTGCTGTATGATGTCACTGTATTACTATGGACCAATAAAATTGAAAACTGGCCTACCTGTCATCAAATCCTTGAAGAGGAATTTAACAGCTATTTAACTAAAACTTCTTACTGATGGTTGTGCTTCCTCATGATTTCTAATATTTATGTTTTGCAATGATCTTGCAATAGTTCATTTCTTTTGTATAAAATGGTTATTTTATATTTGTTATACATGAATGAAAGGAACTCATGAATACGAACTTGAAGGAGTAGTTTGCAGCTGTGCGACTCTACAATGCTTTTATATCTATTATTTAGTTATACTCACTTGAATTGAGGTATTTTTCAAAAGTATTGAAGACCCACTATTTCTATTTGAGTCAAGGAGTTCTGAGAATCCTACACATCACTGAGGAATACTCTCCCATCACTCCAATATCCAAGTGATAAAGGCAGCACTCATTAAAACATTTATTAAAAATCCACTTGTTGCTTTAGCACATCTGAATAACAGAGAACTGAGCTGGTTTTATTTCTGTACTTTAATTTGTGAAAATACATGGATATCAATCTGTCTTGTTGCTTATTTAAGTGTGCAAGACACTGAAGACTTTGTATCTTGTCCAAGATAGGGAGCATTCAGATCCTAAACTGGGAACTTTGATCTTTATTATCTGTTATAAAAACTTTTCTCAAGATGCTATGAGATACATATGCAATGGGATTCACTATGTTTAGAAAAAACTAATTTCAGAGAATTTTAAAAATTTTCCTGCTTTTTTCAGACATTCAGTTGACAAGCTTCAAACAACTCACAATTTCACTCTGCTTCACAGAAGTTTCATTATGTTGCTTTTAACTGCAATTACAATATGTACTTATTTAAATTAATTTTTAGAGTATTTGTTTTTATAACATTAATATTTATATTAATGGTAAAAAAGGAATCAATATTTATATTAATTCCACAAAAAGTGGAATATTTAGAATGTGATGGGATTAAAGGAACTTCTTATATTGCAATATTTTCACCCAAGTAGAGGATGACGGTTACTTTCCATTTTCCAGCAGTTATAATTTTAATGGCATACTGACAAGGCACCTTTCTTTGGAAAAAAACCCATATAGTAGGTACTTTTGTCACCTTGATGGTCATAGAATTACAGATTAATTTAAGCTGCAAAAGACCCTTAAGGTCATCAGTCCAGCTCTTAACCTAACCCTGCAAAGTCCACTACCAAACAATGTCCCTAAGCACCATGTCTAAATGTCTTTTAAAAACCTCGAGTGACTGGTGATTCAACCACCTGCCTGGGCAGCCTGTTCCAGTGCTTGGCAACCCTAAGGTTCGCTAAACCTTTCACCAGCTTAGTTGCTCTTTAGACGTGCTCCAGCACCTAGATGTCTTTCTTGTAGTGAGGGGCCCAAACTTGAACACAGCGTCTAAGGTGCTATCTCATCAATGACAAATACAAATGAACAAACAATTCCCTAGTCCTGCTGGCCACACTATTTCTGATACAAGCCAGGATGCTCTTGGCCTTCTTGGCCACCTGGGCACACTGCTGGTTCATAATCAGCACCTCCGGGTCCTTTTCTGCCAGGCAGCTTTCCAGTCACCCTTCCCCAAGCCCGTCATGTTTCAGGGGGGTTGCTGTGACCCAAGTACAAGACCTGGAACAGTCTTGTTGAAGCTCATACAACTGGCCTTGGTCCATCAACCCAGCCTGTCCAG
>NW_010269986.1:0-19456 GCF_000690775.1 Eurypyga helias
AGCCAATCGTATCTTTGGCTGTATCAGGAGAAGCGTGTCAGGCAGGTTGAGGAGGGGGATTCTGCCCCTGTACTCTGCTCTTGTCAGACCCTGGAGTTCTGTGTCCAGCCATGGAGCCCTCAACATCAGAAGGATATCGACTGGTTGGAGCTAGTCCAGAGGAGGCCACGAAGATGCTCAGAGGGCTGGAGCACCTCTGCTATGGGGACAGGCTGAGAGAGTTGAACTTGTTCAGCCTGGAGAAGAGAAGGCTCCGGGGAGACCTTATAGCACCTTCCAGCACCTGAAGGGGCTACAAGGAAGCTGGGGGGGACTTTTTACAAGGGCCTGTAGTGACAGGACAGGGAGTAATGGGTTTAAATTGAAAGTGGGGAGGTTTAGATTAGATATCAGGAAGAAGTTCTTCACGGAGAGGGTGGTGAAACACTGGAACAGGTTGCTCAGAGAAGCTGTGGATGCCCCATCCCTGGAAGTGTTCAAGGCCAGGCTGGATGAGGCTTTGAGCAACCTGGGCTAGTGAGGGTGTCCCTGCCCATGGCAGGGGCGTTGGAACTGGATGGTCTTTAAGGTCCCTTCCAACCCAAACTATTCTGTGATTCTATGATTCTATAAAACCCAGAGTTTTTGCAAGTGAAATAAATATTTTTGAGGCTCTCAGAAATATATGTTAAGAAAAACATACAAATTTTATAGCAATGAAGTGAAACTAATAAATGAGAGATCGTTAGGCTTTCTGCTTCCTACGCTGAAAAAAATTTATAACTCTATGCATCATTGTCCTTTGTTGTTATAAGCAGTTTTGTATAGTGTCATTGCCTTCACACAGGACACAGGGAATATTAAAACTAGTGGGAAAAGAATACAAAATTATGTGTGGGACATGAAACAGTCATTGTTTCAGACACAGGAAAAGTGTCCATGTTGCTCTTAGACAGGAAAGATAGTCATTATTATAATCAAAGTGGGGGTTTTCAGAATTGATTTTTAAAGCTCTTTTAACAGAAATATATGAGGAGGAGTAATTGCTCTAGGAATATTAAAATACTAATATAATATTAATCTTATTTATGATAAGATTAAATGGTGTTTGTAGTAGTTTGAAAATGATCATTCTTCAATTATAGTGTTATAGCCATGATACTGTACGTTAGTAAAATTAGAGAAATAGTTTTGCAGTTTATTCTTTGTAGGCAAAAAACAAAACAAGTATAAACAAACCTTCAACAACATTCTGATCCAGTAATTAAATTATTATATTATTCCAAAGGCACACAATTTTTCTTGATACAGGATTTCTGCCAAAAATGCCTTGGAAGTCTTACATAGCTTCATAGGTGGTGTTTGCCAAGCTGATGTGATTTTTATCTCATTGAACCTGTTTCATTAATTTGATGTGTGAGAAATAAATATTTGCTATGCAATTAACTAGAGATTATTATGGTGTAATGGAACTTTCTCATACACACAGATGCTCGGCCCTTTAGATGCATGAAAAGCACATCAGGAATTGGTAAATAGAATGAAGCTGTGGGGAAAATATTGTTAAAGACATTCAACTGGTGAAAAAAATTGATGCTTGTGTAATAATATTTGATTTGCCTAATTGAAGTAGCAAAGAAAAAATGACAGTTGCCATGTGTGCAGACATGGTATTTGCCAAAGCTCTAGAAACTATATGGAACATACTGCTAATAAAAGTAACAATTTTTTTTTTTTTTTTAACAGAAATACATGCCCTGTTCTCTGTCTCATATATTTATCTTACATATACAATATTTATAAAGCTAATTATGTCACTTCTGATAAAACAAGAAAGGAAAAGAAGACACAGAAAATTATGGGCTGAAAATCATAGTATTTAATAACTAGGATATTTTTTCACCATGCTATAGCAAAATAGATACTTTCACTGCATTATCTAGACTGCAAACCATTGGAAAGGGAAGTTAGATGTCTTGCTCCTAAACACATAGGCACTTCCCAACTGACGGATTTGATCCAACAATACTGTGATGGTAGTACAATACAAAGCTCATAGTACAAATGCTATGATCTCTTCAACTAACTTATTTAAATAAGCAATATGTTCGTTCGTTCGTTCGTTAGTTACTAAGGGGAAACTCTGGGTGGCATCTGTTTTTAACACTGCATTTCAGAAACAGCACATTTATCACAAGACTTAAGCAGCATACTCAAAGTGAAAACGTATGAATAAAACTGAGAAACTGCAGAAACTGAGATAACATCAAGCACATAAATTATAATTAATTTTACCTTCAATATACGTGGATATGTCCTGTCTACAACAAGGTGGTTTAGGCATTCAGTTAGGACTTATGGTCCACCTCTTTTAAATTCTCCATGCACTGTTCTGTGTTTTACACTGATGTTGGCACAACAGTACAGGCTCTTCTCTGTAGGAGGTAGCAGAGGTAGTTATGCTCAGATAACCAAGGGAGAACTGTACATCCCATTCAAGCAAAATAAAGCTATATCAAAGGTAACATTGAATCTTCATAAATATTTCTCCTGCAATAGTATGGAACTCTTAAAACATAAATGAAAATATAAATATAAATATCTAAATCCAAATCTATACCTATCTACATAAATAGATATACATAATAAAATGGGTCAAAATGAAAATGTTTTGGAATACCTTGTTTGTGCCTTTGTGTCCAAGACGACCAAGGGTTTCATGGGAAGCGTTAAAAAGAGGGTGGCCAGCAGGTCCGAGGGAGGTTATCCTCCCACTCTACTCTGCCCTATTGAGGCTGCATCTGGAGTACTGTGTCCAGTTCTGGACTTCTCAATTCTAGAAAGATAGGGAGCTACTGGAGACAGTCCAGTGGAGGACTACAAAGGTGATCAAGGGAATGGAGCACCACTATTATGAGGAAAGGCTGAGAGAGCTGGGTCTGTTCAGCCTGGAGAAGACTGAGAGGGTATCTTGTCAGTGCTTATGAATATCTAAAAGGGCAGGTGTCAAGAGCATGGGGCCAGACTCTTTTCAGTGGTGCCCAGTGACAGGACAAGGAGCAAGTGGCACAAACTGGAAAGATGGAAATTCCACCTCAAGGTGAGGAAGAACTTCTTTACTTTGAGGATGCCAGAGCACTGGAACAGGCTGCCCAGAGAGGTGGAGTCTCCTTTTCCGCAGATATTCAAAACCCGTCTGGATGAATTCCTGTCCAACTTGCTGTAGGTGAACCTTACTTGGCAGGGAAGTTGGACTAGATGATTTCCAAAAGTCCCTTCCAATCCCTAGCATTCTGTGATTCTGTGACTATATGTGATTCATGAAAACTCTCCAAATATCCCTTTTTTTTTTTTTTTAATGTCAGCCACCACTACAAGAAGTTACTTGAAAGTCTCTAGGTCAAGAGCAGATTTTCCTTACCATAGGAAAAGTTCAAACATCTTAGTAATGATTCAGTCAGAAACAAGTTACAAAAGTACCTACTTCATAACTCTTGAGAGTTTCTTTTGTATGGAGATGCACTTATTAGTGCTGTCAGACAAGTTAAAATGCCAAGTGACATTAAAATATCAAACTGGGCAACGAATGGGCTTTGAACCTTGATCTTAAGGTTCAAGTTGCTACACAATGCACAAATTATATTACCAGTATTCTTTAATATGATGCCAGAGCACTGGAACAGGCTGCCCAGAGAGGTGGAGTCTCCTTTTCCGCAGATATTCAAAACCCGTCTGGATGAATTCCTGTCCAACTTGCTGTAGGTGAACCTTACTTGGCAGGGAAGTTGGACTAGATGATTTCCAAAAGTCCCTTCCAATCCCTAGCATTCTGTGATTCTGTGACTATATGTGATTCATGAAAACTCTCCAAATATCCCTTTTTTTTTTTTTTTAATGTCAGCCACCACTACAAGAAGTTACTTGAAAGTCTCTAGGTCAAGAGCAGATTTTCCTTACCATAGGAAAAGTTCAAACATCTTAGTAATGATTCAGTCAGAAACAAGTTACACAAGTACCTACTTCATAACTCTTGAGAGTTTCTTTTGTATGGAGATGCACTTATTAGTGCTGTCAGACAAGTTAAAATGCCAAGTGACATTAAAATATCAAACTGGGCAACGAATGGGCTTTGAACCTTGATCTTAAGGTTCAAGTTGCTACACAATGCACAAATTATATTACCAGTATTCTTTAATATATCTATGAAATCTAATGAAATTTAATGAAAATGAAATGCATTAAGGGAACATTCTGGCTGCAAAGTTCAGCATTCAAAGACAAAGAAACTACAAAATTTAAGATAAATAGTGCACTATAAACTGGAGAAAAGAATAATACTTATTTTCATTTTCATTGCTCCATAAGCAAACTCCTCTTTCATTGATTGTGACAGCAATCATCTTCTTGACAGCAAGACTTAGTTTCCAGTCCTAAATGCTTATAATCCTTTGTCCTTGGTGCTTTTTCAGTGAGGCTCTGCTGCTTACATGCTCTGGCATTTTAGGCAACATGCATGCCTCAGTGTGAGCGTCCAGAGCTTCCTGGCAAGCAGCTCGAAAAGAGCATTTCAGTTCCTGGCATTAACCTACTCTAATCTCAGCTCTGAGCTGAGGTCAGCTGCAGGACCAAAGCTGGCTTTCAGCTATGCAGAAAATGCCAGAGGAAGACTCCTGGCAGAGTTACTCTATGAGAGGTGACAGAAGAGGGACATCCTCCCTCAAAACTAAATGTTGCGGTAAGTGATCTTTCAGACTAGGGGTGGGTAACAATAACCCTGACAGGTTTTTATTGTCCCTGTGAGTGGTATGTTCAGTTTTGCTGATGTTTCGGAAGCAAGTCAGGATTACAGCAGTAGACCTGAGCACAGGGTAAGGCCCAGCAGTGAGCAGGAAAGCTGTTGATTACTGGGTCACATCTCTATGAAGACACACAAAAACACGCACACTGTTTCATCCCAGCTTTAAATCAAAGCGGCAACATCTCTTCATAGTTTCTCCACAATCAGAATCTCACCCTGAAGTGACTTGCAGAGAAAAACAGCAATCTTACAGCAAAGCCATAACGCACATAATGCATCAGAGGTGCAAGGATGTGCAGATCTCAGAGGACACCTGTATCTGAAAATCTTCTTATAAAAAAGGAGAAATGAAGGATTAATTTGCCATAGTATTTGCCACAAAATACTAGAGTTTATAACTGATAACTGAATGTTGTCACTGATGAAAGGGCTATTAGATAAAGTGGAGCAAATAACATATTGCTCTTAGGAAATAAAACATGATTTCCCTAGTAATAGGATTCTGCCACATAACACAGTGAAAGTTTTTTGATACTGCCCATTATGATGAACTGGCCACAAAACCAATGTTCCATCTTAGGAAAAGGGAAAACCATCTCCTCAACTTTTTAAGTGAGCCTGTCCTGACAACTGTAAATTGTCCTAGCTAAAGAAGGCTGCCTCAATTAGGGCCCCATGAATGTCATGTGATTTCTTTGGTTAGCACTGTATCTTTTGAGGGTTTCACAGATGACTCTGTTTGCTTTCTATTTGCATTTGTTGCCATTGGGAACTATGTACCTCTCATACCTCAACTGCTACTAGTAATAAAACAACATACCTGAACACAGGCTACCAACCGAATAAGGCAATAACAGGCTGTGTTAGAAAACGTTAGAGCTTGGCAGTGATGACCAAGAAGAACAGAAATATTAAAATAAAAAGTAGTAAAAAAACCCTGACATCTGTTTATAACCAATGACAATAACATTACAATAAGACAGGTAATCGGCAGAGGGTAAAGGGGTGAACTGAAATTACGCCTGGCTCAGATTTCTTCAAAAAGAAGCATTTTGGGAATGTTTACCACCTGCTGACTGGCTCTGTCAAGTCATCCTCAGAAAACAGCATCCCTTGGCCAGTCTGGTGGTGTCCTACTTCCATGGAAAAGGAGAAGCCTGTCTTAAAACATATCTGATCTTGATCGCTTAACCCTACCTATCTAGGTTTCAAAGTCAGATCACAGATGTCTAACGAAAAATATGACTGCATGTCTAATAATATTTGAGAAGATTGTTAATACTTTTCCAATTTCATCACAGCAGAGAAAGATGGAACATATAAAAAGACACACTTTAAAAACATAAAGCTTCCCATATGCACAGGCATATGACAGAGATATGAAATTGAACTTGCTATTTCTTTCTTCAGCAGTGGGCCTCGGTAATTTCAAAATGTCCTGTCAATCCTCCATCATGCATAACACACTTCACATTCTCCTCATCTCATTTAACTTCTCCTTTCCATCTCCTTCTCCTTTCCTTTTTTTTTTTTCCCCTTTCCCTCTCCTCTGAGCCTGCCTGTGACTTTTGTCCCTCTCCCTTCTGCCTTTTTCCTTTACCTCTACAGACAAGCAGACTTCGGAGGGTGTCCCTGCCTATAGCAGGGGAGCTGGAACTAGATGATCTTTAAGGTCTCTTCCAACCCAAACTCCTCTGTGATTCTACGAAATAGCAAGTCTCATCTTTAGACCAAACGGAGTCTTTATCAATCTGCTGATGAAGATTTTTGTGCAGACACTTAAAGCAAACAATTGTGAACAGTATCTGCAACTTCACTATAAAATGCATAAACAACACAGGAAGATAGCTGGGCCACTTACTTGCAATTTATTGTCTTAT
The DNA here is from genome assembly GCF_000690775.1 of Eurypyga helias. Lineage (NCBI taxonomy): Eukaryota > Metazoa > Chordata > Aves > Eurypygiformes > Eurypygidae > Eurypyga > Eurypyga helias. The sequence goes on from NW_010269986.1 coordinate 6,658, forward strand.
ATTTTCATTAAAAGACCCTTCCATATTAAACTAGCAACAACAAAATTTAAATAAGCTTTGTTGCATGTCAGCAAGTGTGCAGTAATAGTCAGATGCTGTTCTGACCTCTACTTATTAGGATCTGACAGTTGGTTTAGATCCCATCTGCCACCCTTTAGGGATGTCACCTGAGAGTGACGTTGATGCATCACGATGGCCAATTGCTGCCGTTTATGCAATACTTATGGTTCAGCAAATGGAGGCAGAACTTGAATGAAAAGAATATTCTGCTACTACACCCGCTGCATAAAACTTGGCTCCTAACCTGACCAGCTATATAAAACAAAATGTTTTTAATATATTTCTCATGTGGAGAACATTTAATTGAAGTTTCAAGAACAAAAATGACACTGTTTCATTTATCACCACAGGAATATATTACTGTGGACTCTTGACTATCAGCTGAAGGCTTTTGAGATTTTGCTGTCACTCCTGTTATAAGCAACTTCCTAAAAGTACTACTGGCTTTACCTTCAGTGCTCTATCTTGCAGCATGGATAGCTATTTTTTTATTCTTTCCTCTTTAATTAGTAATTGGAAATTTCTTAAATGCAGTCTCTGCAGCACTCAGGAATGTTTTGGAAGCTTAAACATTGCACTTTAACTGTAACGTTAACAGTTTTAAGATTCCCAGTTTTATACTTCATAATTTAGCAGTCTCCTCCCATACCACAGAAAAAAGAAACTGAGAAACTGCCAGTTTTAAATAGAGCATAGACTTAATGACAGTATCAGATCTTAATGACAGTATCAGTGCAGCCTTTTGGGAAGTCAGACTTTGCTTGTTTTTCCCTGACTTCCTGTAAAACTTTGTTCCAGTAGAGGCTATCCATGATCTTCACAAGCCATCATAACACTAAAAAGACAACACACCAAGAGACATAAAAAGTTTCATTGTATAAGTAAATAAAAGGATGCAGTTGCTGGTCTGAAAACCCTGGAAATCTATGGAATGCAAATGGAACACAAAATTATTATCCCTTCAGCTTTACAAAAGGTAAATTGAGACTCAAAAGTTAAAATGGTTTAGTAAAGGTTATGCACTGCTTTGTTCCTTATTTTTTTATGCTGAAATGTCCCTATATATCTTCCACAGATAATTATCCACAGTTCTACAATATAAACCTGATTAAAGAAACAAGAGTAAAATTAGATGTTTTAACAGATATGTGACTATAGATATACGTCACAATACATGCATCAAATAAAAGCAAATTATGCAATGTAGAGTGCTTATTGTAAGCTAAATATTGTAGATGTAACAGAACGGGATAATGATGTGAGAGACCAGAATAAGAGAACTATGTGAAATTCCATTTTTCTTCCCAGATTCAACTCCTCAAACAGGACACAAGGATCCTATACAAAGTACAAAATAGAATCAAAACAGGAGTAAAAGAGAAGGGAAACAGAAGTGAAAGGTTTTCTACCTTTATCTTTCCCAGTCTTCTGAATCATCCCTCACATGACTACCTTACTCGCCATTGAATTGGTCAGCCACCTTCTATTATTAAATGCTGTTGAAAAGAGTGTCAATAATGCCCAAACTCCTTTTTCAAAAGCATGTTTTGCAAACATCAGAAGAATGTGTGCCTTCATTTCTGAAGCACAAAGAGAAAAGCTGATGCTGTCAGTGATTTTCTATTAGTAGAAAACATACATTGGCTCATCACAGACAGAACAGAGATCCCACAACAGACATATAAAACCAAAGCATTACTTTTTCCTTTGAGGTTCAACCCTTTTTATGGCTGCAGTGTGGCTGGCCTCAAAGGCTCAAAAGTTGTATAAAATCTGACTCTGAAACTGTTTGCCTCCTGTACAACGAAACAGTATCACCTAACAGATGAACTAGGTCTTCAAATTTATAGTGGATGGAGATATTAGAGAATGGAAAGAAATGGGATGGTTTCCTTCTTGTTTAGTTCCATTGCCACAAGCACAAAATACAGTCTGATAAGCGGAGTAGGCACCTGCAGGCATTCTAAAGATGGCCTTATTTCAAATAACAAAAACTTTTTAGAATGATTAATAACACTGAGTTTTACGGAGATGAAAATTTATTTTGTCTTGCCTTGTTTTAAGTATTTTATATTTTTTTTAGGTAGAAAACATTCACGTGGTTCCAAATTCAACTTCAGCTAGCCAGAACAGGGAGTTGTCAGATCTTCAGTTATAGTAAAGCACTTTTGGACTGGAACCAGGAGCTCTGAAGAATTCCCAGCATCTGCCAGTTACAATTTGCTTGCAGCTTGCAGCATCTTCACTTTCACTGGCTGTGTTGCTGAATGAAAGTTGTGGTGGGTGCTTCTACTGACCCCAGCCACATCAGTCTATGTTACTCTCAGATTGCATGAGGCCTTTCAGGTTGTATTAGGTTTGCATGGCAAGGTTTTGGTAGTGGGGAGCTACAGGGGTGGTTTCTCTGGGAAGCTACCAGAAGTTTCCCCTGTGTCTGATTGAGTCAATGCCAGAGGACTCCAGGATGGACCCACTGCTGGACAAGGCTGAGCCCATCAGCAACAGTGGTAGCACAACTGGGATAACATATTTAAGAAGGAAAAGGAAGCAAAACAAAACATAACCAAAAAAAAAAAAAATTGAAGCTGGAGAGAGAGAGTGAGGTATGAAAGAAACAACTCTGCAGACACCAAGGTCAGTGGGGAAGGAAGGGGAGGAAGTTCTCCAGGAACAGAGCAGAGATTGCCCGTCAGCCTGTGGTACAGACCATGGTGAGGCTGGTTGTGCCCCTGCAGCCATGGAGAGTCCAGGTGGAACACAGACCCACCTGCATCCCATGAAGGACTCCACACTGGAGCAGGTGGAGGCCTGAAGCAGGCTGTGACCACTTGGGAACCCTGCACTGGAGAAAGCGCTTCACAGGAGCTATGGCCCCATGGAGACAGGAGCCCAGGCTGGAGCAGGTTTGTTGACAGGACATGTGACCCCATGGGGACCCACACTGGAGTAGGCTGCTTCTGAAGGACCACACCCCATGGGAGGGACCCACACTGCAGCAGTTCATGATGAACTGCCGCCCATGGGAAGGACTCATATTGGAGGAGTTTGTGGAGAAGTGTCTCCCATGGGAGGGACACCACGCTGGTGCAAGGTCAGAGTGTGAGGAGTCCTCCCCTTGAGGAGGAAGGAGTGGCAGAGGCAAAGTGTGGTGAATTGACCAGTACCCATGTCAACCTGCGCCCTTTGGGGGAAAGAAGGTAGAGAAAATGGGAGTGAACTTGAGCCTGGAAAGAAGGGAGTGGTGGGGTGAAGGTGTTTTAAGATTTGGTTTTAGTTCTAATTTAATTGCCAGTAAATTCATTTTGCCCAAGTCAAGTATGTTTTGCCCATGATACTAATTTGTGAGTGATCTTCCCCTGTACTTATCTTGACCCATAAACTTTTAGTTATATTTTCTCTCCCCTGCCTAGCTGAGGAGGTGGAGTGATAGAGTGACTTTGGTGGGAAACTGGCCTCCAGCCAGGGTCAACTACACTCAGAGAGGATTCAATTACACAGAAAGAGACTTAGTTTGGAAACGCTGTGCAGTGTTAGAAATGGAATAATCAAGACTCTTGGCTTTCAACAGTCATTCAGAACCTAAGAAAGCTCAGGAGTTTCATAATCTTTCTTTTTGACTCCTTGACCTGATTTCAGCTGGGATAGAGCTAATTTTCTTTCTTGTAGCTCATATAATGCTGTGGTTTAGATATAGCATGACAATAATGCTGATAACACACTGATATTTTAGGTGTTGCTGATCAGTGCCTACACTAAATGAAGGAATTTTCAGCTTCTCATACTGTCCTGCCAATAATGAGGCTGGGGGTGCACAAGAATCTGGGAAGGGACACAGGAGGATCCAAAATGGCAGGGATATTCCATATCGTATGATGTCATGCTGAACAATAAAACTGGGGTGAAATTGGCTGGGAGGTGGTGGCCACTGCTCAGTGACTGGCTGGGCATCAGTCAGCAGGTGGTGAGCAATTGCATTGTGCATCACTTGTTTTGTAGAGGAGGATGATTATTATTATATTTCCTTCTTTTTCTGTCCTATTAAACTGTCTTTATCTCAACCCATGAGTTTTACCTTTTTTCCAATTCTCTCCCCCATCCCACAGCAGGGAGGAGGGAGGGAATGGCTGTGTGGGGTTTAGCTCCCCGATGGGTTGAACAACCACACTCTCATTCTTAAACTTTGCCTTTATTATATTTTAGGTAACTATATTATATTTGCAATATTAAGCCTAATTGCACATTAAAAATGTACTCAGACTGTTTACATGGGAAATTTACAGAGATGATTGAAAAGGAATGGGGAAAAGCAAGGAAAAATGTTGCCACAACACAAACAAATAAAAGCATTTTTAAAAACCAACACTTTACAAAAAAGTAAGACGTCTGACAGCTCCCTGGGTATTTTGTGTTTGCAGAAATATTGGATTAACTGTTATATTACAGGGAAGGATTACATGGGCCAATAAAAAAGTTTCCCTATGGATCTCGTGGTATCACTTCTAATGGTACTGCTCTTTGGAGTATGATCTATGTATTTATCATTTTTAATTTCTTTTTAAAATTAAAGTGAAAAAAACTCAACCACTAGACTAGCAGTAGGAAGCATTAGTTTTTCTGTGGGATTTTTTTCTAGCCTTAAAAAAAAAAAAAACTATTTAAAACCAGGAAGTTTTATCTCTCCAGTCACTACTGGTGGTTTAATACGCACAGCATTTACATTGTTTCAGTTTGACAGTGTAATATATAAAACATTTTCTGATTAACGTAAGAACCAACTATTTTGCAGTTTAATCTCATATATGTATAAGAATCTGAATTACCACTCATGCTAGACCATCTGTTTCCCTGATTGCTGCTGGCTTCTCCACAAGGATAGAAAACAGTAATTTAGTTGCTTCATTATTAACACCTGTGATTTCACTGGCTGAGAACAAATATGTGGGGTTGATTGAAAAGCTGTAGTAGCTTTCAGGTTCTAACTCATAGAAGGTCACTTAATGCTGCACAAAGGTGGAAGGTTGCCACCACTGGGAACTCTAGATAAATTTATTAAAGGAAAAGACAAAGGCTGGCAGTGATAATATAAATTTCCATATATCACCCTGACAGTATAATCCAGTTCTGGCTTAAGTTTTTCTCCATCATTCACAGTGGGGGTTTTGTGTTTTGGTTTTTGGTTTGTTTGGTTTTTTTTTTTCCCCCTTTGTTTGAGCTTTTTTAATTTATGTATCAGCCTCAAGGGAATTATTTGAGATAAGGGAATTATTTCAGATATTTGAACAGCATGAAGTTTTACATTGAGAGAAATATGGTTTCCTAAGGGCACTCATTAAAGTAATTTTTAAAAACCTCATTTTACATTTTTTTGATAGTAGAATCTGAAGCTCCAAATTCTCAAAATCCAGCTATTTTTTCTTCATAATTTCTTTATAGTAAACAGAGTAGATTTTCTTCATAAGGTCAACAGCCCTGAAAGGAGAAAAAATGTTATGACTTACAAGGATCCTCAGGCCAAACAGAAATTTGGATATTTATTCAAATGTTAGAATTACATTTTGGAATGTCCATCAAAAAGAAGATCATTTTACAACAATCTAGATTACTGGTTTACAGATAAAACACAATACAGAATCAAAATAATATTCACTTCCAATTAATTTTTCATTATTGATTGCAAAATTATTGTTAGGAATTAGAGCCTTCAGTTTCATGCACTAACAAATTCTCATCAGGTAATTTCACTTGTGTAGTTGTGAAAACCATCTGAGACCCTTACAGGAAATATTTTGTCTAGGAGCTGTAGGTTGGGGTCTACCAAAGATATGTACATGTTAGTGTTTTTACGTTCATCTTTTGGATGCTCTCCTCCTCTTTTTCATACTCCCTTCAACATTTCCTTCCTCTACCTCCCCTCTTTAAGTTTTCTATTTCCATCTATGAACTATAGTTTCTGTAGAGATTAAAGTCCATGGTTTGGTATATAAGCAGTAGAATATCTAAATATTGTGACAATATGGGTGGGATTTGAAGGGTATTAATGCAGTGTTTTCTAAGATGGAGAGACCATTTTGTCCAATACTAGTCCACCAAATCTGACATAAGGGATAGAGGAACTAACTCTACTTCAAGGAACAGAGTTGCATTTCAGCCTTACATACTGCTATGATGTTGTTTGTGAAGAACAACCTCAAGTTTGTGAAGTCAACTCAAAAAATAAGAAAAAGTAAATTTTTTAGTCGTTGATAGGTAATGAAAGTAATACTTTCTTAAAGGGGGAAAATTTTCAGTTTCTGTCAAAGGAATTGCTCCAAAGAGAGTAAACATGTCTCAAGCTGAAACTAATGTACAGTATAGAAAAACCTCAACATTTTTTTACTCTTCCTGCCAACAGATGAAGAACTCTTACATTGGGCTTGATAAGTGCGTTGCTTACTTTTGATATGAGAAAGCACAAAGAGCTGCTGACTTGGCAGTGCATAGAGCTACTCTTGAAAAGGTTTATTCTTTTCTGTTGGAGGTTTCAAAGGGTAGTTCCGATAAAAAATTCTTTTGTATCTCATGTAAGGGTTGTCTTATATCTGGCTTTTCTCTGACCATCAGGACTGTGACATAGCCCACCTACTCCAGACTTTTCACTGTGTTGATAACATTCAGAAGACTGAGAGAATCCTAAAACAGCTACTGCGCACTTAACCAATGAAAAGGTAACAGCTGGGCAGCTGAAGCTCAGTCCAGATAAATTCATAATATAACTGGTAGGGCAGATGATTAAAACTTAACACAAGGTGAAGATTTACTTCTCTGAGAGTGCGTAGTTGTCAGCTTTTTTAAAGTCAAGCAGTGAGAATTCCACTGTAGCATCAGTTTACATCACAGTTATACCATCATTGCGTAAACAAGGTGTGCAAGGTATTTATCTTTTTTTTCTTTTTCTATTTTGTTTTCTGTGTAATAATGTCCTAGCACTTGAATATGATAGCCCTTATCTAAAAAGATATTCTCACTGGTTTACTGGGACTCTTGTGTTTACAGTTGTGAGACTATTTTACTGCAGGGCACCCTAAATGTAGTTAGACCTCAAGCCAGTTTAGAAACCAAAGCCAATATAAAAATCTTGGCTTCTTTATTGAATTGATTTCTCAGTGGGAATATATATAATGATAATTTTGTGCTTTACAGTAGCTGCCTTCAGACCTCTGCGTCAATTTTAAAGGTTTGTATTGATCTATAAGACCAAAATGGTTTGGTTTCTGCCTGTTTGATAAACTGCTTCTCTTCTATGGCACAGCAGCAGACAGTGAAAAACACTGCAGTAAAATTTCCTCAATGTAACAGGGCAAATAATACTTCCAGATCACAGGGCCACCTTCAACGTGGTCTCCATCTTCAATGCAGAAGAAGGTGAAGGGTATGAGGATGGAGAAAGAGAAAGAGGGGAGAAAAAAAAAAAAAGGGATGTTTAGACTCCATGATAGCTTGATTTGTCCTTGTTGTGGTTTAACCTTGGCTAGCAGTATAGCACCACGCAGCCACTTGCATACATACCTGGCTGCTAGGTCAGTCTTTGTTTTCAACTCTTGGCTGGGCTATTAGCAGAGAAGGAGCATCTCTTGTTAGGCAAAATTGATCTGAGTGGGGATTGGAAGTATCTTTCTACCTGCTTTCTGCTCCAATGCTCAGGGAGGGGGGTTTTCCCTCTGCTTTTGGGCTCAGGGATTTGGGTAGGTTTTCTTTTTTTTCCTCTCTGTATGGATTTTTGCCCTGCTGCTTTGGAATCTGGCTGTGTCAGTCCATGGGTGGTGAGATCCTGTATCATATGTTCTATTTTTCTGTTCTTTTAATTACTTATTAGCAGTAGTATTGTTAGTAACTCCATAAGCTTCATATATATAATTAAATGGTTTTTATTTCAACTTTTATGAGCTTCCTTTGTTTTTCCTTGAATCATAGAATCATCGAATGATTTGGGTAGGAAGGGACCTTAAAGATCATCTAGTTCCACCCCCCCTGCCATGGGCAGGGACACCTTCCACTAGACCAGGTTGCTCAAAGCCTCATCCAGCCTGGCCTTGAACATTTCCAGGGATGGGACATCCACAACTTCTCTTGGAAACCTGTTCCAGCGCTGGCAACCTAAAAAGCCAACCATATCCTCAGCTGTATCCGGAGAAGTGTGGCCAGCAGGTCCAGAGAGGTGATTTCCCCCTCTACTTTGCTCTCGTCAGACCCCACCTGGAGTACTGCATCCAGCTGTGGAGCCCTCAACATCAGAAGGATATAGACCTGTTGGAACAAGTCCAAAGGAGGCCATGAAGGTGATCAGAGGGCTGGAGCACCTCTCCTCTGAAGACAGGCTGAGAGAATTGGGCTTGTTCAGCCTGGAGAAGAGGAGGCTCGGGGGACAACTTATTGCAGCCTCCCAGTACCTGAAGGGCCCTACAAGGAAGTTGGGAGGGGACTTTCTACAAGGGCCTGTAGTGACAGGATAAGGGGTAATGTCTTTAAACTGAAAGAGGGTAGATTTAAATTTGACATCAGGAAGAATTTCTTCTTAGAGGGGGTGGTGAGGCACTGGATGAGGCTTTGAGCAACCTGGTCTTGTGGAAGGTGGCCCTGCCCATGGCAGGGGGGTTGGAACTAGATGGTCTTTAAGGTCCATTCCAACCCAAACCATCCTATGATTCTAAGATTCTATGTAGATAGCTAAATGCTGGTGGTTTAATCTCCAATTTATTCCACATCTACTCAGACAATATGGAAGAGGCCTCCAGAATGTGGAAGCATGCTTCGTGAAAGAGGAAAAAAACAGCTTCGTGTTTAGACATGTCCACAGACACCAACGAACTGCTAGCAGATTTGAGATTCCCCTGTGCAGAAGGTCTCGTATTCCTGATCTCCATATATTCGGATTAAAACAGAAACTAAGATACACCTAGTAATGTTTATTAGCAGACACTTTTCTGAATTGCATAACCCTTATTTTTTAAACCAAATCAAGAGTTATGTTCCCCTGGTAATCTATTAAACACTTTTTTATTTTTTTTTATTTATTAGTAACATACAAAAATCCTGTGGTCCAAAATCATCGGACTTCATAAAAAATGTGCTCTAACCCCCATTTGGGAGCTACAGATCTGATCTTCTGACATACACTGTTGGCAACTCTGTCCATATCTGTTTATTGAAAGGAGCACTGCATAAATTTGGTCTTCAGATTTCAAATTATTAATGGTACTTTTAATTCATAGTGGTTAGTAAAGAGATGCATTCACATGGTAAGTGTTCTGGTATTGATGGAATTTCCTCCTTTGGTTATAAGATTTAGGAACTGCTATAAATTTGGCCAAATGACACTACATACTCTTCCCATATTTCACCTCTGTCTTCACTCAGTATCTATACAATTGTGAATGTAGAGTAACACTAAAGGATTTGGTTTTCCATTTTGAATTTCATCTTTGCTCCTATTTTGTTGTGGTTATCATTAGAAAGGATTCTGCAGTGCCTTTAACTTTCTGCAAAGCTAGACAATGTGTTGCTACAGAGACACCCAGCAGGAGTTTGCATACTCTGCATTAACTGGGGGACTTGTAGATTTCCTCAGAAGTGTCCAGGAACAGACACTGGTCCTAAAAGAGATCTGGAGGTCAGTGAGGCTGTCTCAGGCTGTGCTATTATGGCTACCCTCTCACACTTTATACATCTGATTACAAAACACAGAGAAATCCTGAGGCCATATGTACTAGTCAGCAACAAATCATAGCCTCCATCATTGGCCAGTGCAGGATCCACTACATCCATGTCATTCTTGGCACATGCTTGTGTCATCTTTCTCAAAGGTCTACAGCCTTCACAAAGAAGCTATTCCAGTCATCTGCTGTTCTTTACCGTTAGGAAGCTTTTATAGTGTTTGCCTGCTTTGTTGGACTCCAAATTTATGGTGAATAAACCCAAACAATAAACTGAATGCAAGTTATGCTACTTGTTCAAGATATGCTAAGGAGACGCTTACTTTAAGCTGTTCTATATTGTAAAGTAGCTGTTTTGGGGCAGTTGTCAAACTATAAGGCACTGTTTAATTTCACACAGCCACATTCACCTCCAAATTTACAGACATCATAAAATGCTTGGTTGCTTCTCATGAACAAATACGTGAAAATAAGGATTGGTGAAGAGATATTACTGCCTGAGATTGTTCGGTTCTTCGCTCATGTCTTGTTATCCATTTTCATTACTTCAGTTGGAAATTGGCAGAAAATTTATTTTCTCATCTCTTGGAGGTACCATTATACCTTTTAAAAAAAAGTGTATTTGTTTTTCATTTAGACCTTACTTAACTGTGCCACTCCTTCAGGCTGCCACCACAGAGCAGTGAGGCAGCCGTTCAGTTACACTGAACTCTCACCACTCACATGTCTTAGCATAGGGGAAAATAATGCTGCTAATGGAGGAGCTACAGCCTATTCATTAAACCCATCAATCTCTTACTCCAGTCCTGTGGAAGGACAATAATTGGCTGGAATACAGGCCTTTTAAGTATGTATTGTCATTGTTATACTCTTATATCTAATCCTTATTTTAGCAGAAATATAAAAATATACTTTTTAGGTAATCAGACTGAAGTTTCTAAATACACTGAAATTATAGTTGAAGCTGGTAATGACAAACCACACAGGACTAACAGAAAATCTAAATGTGATTGTACTTATATGTTGGTATCTCTCTAATATTTTCATAGAGCTGATGATTCTTATTTTCATCACCATGAGATGGTCCTGAATTAGATCTGCACATTGATCTCCCAATCCTTAGATATCTCAAAGTTATGCACTTCTTCTGAAGAATTATATGGTCATTGTCCAGTTCTTAACTTGTCTTAAGTTTCAAACATAAAAATTTTTCTCTGTCAGCCATTTCATGCACAGGAAGAAAGTAAAATATTTAAAGATTAATCTCTCCTGTGCTAGAAAGTATAAGCACTTTTTATGCAATGGCATTTTAATAGTTCTTATTCTGTGTCATAAAAGAGCATTTTTAGGTTTCATCTTATTTAAACTCTTCATTATTTCAAATATTTCATCATGTTTTCTTGGCCACAAGTTTTGCTCACAAAGGTAAGTACAATTGCCATCTCTTTTCTCTTCATGAAAGTGCTTATGCCACATCCAGATCAGTTCTATGGGATACAGTTTCTTCTCAAATGTCTTTAATGAATAGAAAAAGACTTAAGCACATGCTTTTTATTAACTATGAACATAAATATTTTTGTTAGCTTAAACTCTGGGCTCTGGAGGGATTTCAGCTTATTAGCAATTTTCTCTAATATTTTAGAAAGATATTATATAATTTTGTCTTCTATAACAGTTATATAAACTTCAAGGAAATTAAAAGTAGCAATTTAAAATGGTTTAGTTGGGCGTAATTGTAGGTAAGGGTGTGGGTGGTTTTTGTTTTGGTTTTTTTTTTTTTTTCCTGAATATTCAGCCAATAATCCAATGCTTATTTACAGCCTGAAATCCTACTTAGTAGTAAAATTCAGCACTATTGTAATTAGATATTCCTAAAACTAGGTTAAACTTTAGCTGGCCTGAATTCATTGTATCATGATACTGATATAAACACTGAGTTGGAGTATAGAATAACTCTATTTCTATCTGTTTAATTAAATTAATTTTCAGGGAAAAAAGCAAAACACCCTGTATGTTCTGATACTAAATAGCTGCTTAAATCCACGTGTGAATCCCAGACTAGCTGCACTAAATTGCTTACGCTTGTCTTTGATCACTTTTCTCTGAAGCAGTTATTTCTTATTCAAGCCAGTAACTTAAAGGGCTTTTATCACTGTACTTCATAATGTTATAGATAAAAATAGAGTGTTATCTGAGGAGTTACCATCTATAAATAAGAAATTTGAAGTGTTCTGCACATTTTTGTTTCTCTCTTCAACCTCGGTAGCATCTGATATGATCAGTATAATCACATTCTTATATTCAGCTGTTGGTAAAAATAATAAGATTTATCTGCTGATAACGAAACGAGTTAACAGGAATGGGTTGTTTTGGTTTTTTTTTTCTGATATGTACCTCTGAGTGAATGTGAATTAAGAGAATGGACTTCTTTAAGACATCAGTGGAAATAATTAAAATTATTAGAATGATTAAACAGTGATTTAAGATCAGTTTAACAAACAGCTATAAAAGTTATCACTGAGGAAACATTGTTAAATAGCATCTACTCTAAAGCTGGAGGGTTTGTTTGTAGTCTTAATGCTATTTAAGGAACGTGTGATATAATTGTAACCCTTTATAAAGCAGTGATTCTAAAAAGACATAACATTTCAAACAGAAATCAGCTGACAGTAATGGATGGATGAGGAGCTGACCAAGAGCTTATGGGTCAGGATTAAGGGGAGGGCTGGAAGAGGAGATATGGTAGTAGGAGTTTGCTACAGGCCACCTGGCCAGGATGAATGAGTGGATGAGGCTCTCTACAGGCAGATAGCAACAGCCTCACATTCACACACCCTGGTCCTCATGGGGGACTTCGACCACCCCGATATCTGTAGGAGGGACAACACATCAAGGCACAAGAAAGCCATGAGATTCCTGAAATGTGTCGATGACACCTTCCTTATCCAAGGGATAGAGGAGCCGACAAGGAGAGGTGCCATGCTGGACCTTGTTCTCACCAACAGGGAGGGGCTGGTGGGGGATGTGAACCTCAACGGCAGCCTGGAATG
>NW_010269986.1:19731-20741 GCF_000690775.1 Eurypyga helias
GTGATTGAAAACAACTCCCTAACCAAAGGGATCGAGGAGCCAATGAGGAGGGGAGCCATGCTGGACTTTATTCTCACCAACAATGAGGGGCTGGTGGGAAATGTGAAGCTTGAGGGCAGCCTAGGCTGCAGAAACCATGAAATGGTGGAATTTGAGATCTTTACAGAGGCGAAGAGAGTGTGCAGCAAGCTCACTACCTTGGACTTCAGGAGAGTAGATTGTAGCCTTTTCAGGGAACTAATTAGCAAAGTTCCTTGGGATGAAGCCCTGGGGGGAAGAGGGGCCCAAAAAAGCTAGCAGTATTCAAGGACCTTCTCCTCCAAGCTCAGGAGCGATGCATCCCAATGAAGTCGTGTAAAAGCACCAGGAGGTCTATGTGGATGAACAAGCATCTCCTGGACAAACTGAAGTAAAAAAAAGGAAGTCTACAGTGGGTGGAAGAAGGGAAAGGGACAGGTAGCCTGGGAGGATTACAGGGAAGTTGTCTGAGAAGTCAGAGACCAGATTAGGAAAGCCAAAGTCCTGACAGAATTAAACCTTGATGGCCAGGGACATCAAGGTCAACAAGAAGGGCTTCTATAGGTACATAGGGGATAAAAAGAAGATCAGGGAAAAATGTGGGCCCTCTACAGAAGGAAACAGGAGAGCTGGTTTCCCTAGACATGGAGAAGGTCGAGGTACTCAATGCTTTTTTTGCCTCGGTCTTTACTGTCAAGGGCACAAGCCATACCCCCAGAGTCACAGAAAGCAAGTGCAGGGACTGGAAGAATGGAGGGCCACCCATAGTTAGTGGGTATCAGATTCGGGAACACCTGAGGAACCTGAAGGTGAACAAGTCCATGGGACCTGATGGAATACATATGCGGGTCCTGAAAGAACTGGTGTATGGGGTTGCAAAACCTCTATCCATCATATTTGAAAAGCCATGGCAGTCTGGTGAAGTTTCTGCTGGATGGAAAGGGGAAACATAACCCCCATCATCAAGAAAGGGAAAAAAGAGGACCCGGGGA
>NW_010269987.1:0-5287 GCF_000690775.1 Eurypyga helias
AACCACTCTGTGATTCTATGATTTTCATTCACAGTAAGAACCACAGGCTGCCTCTGCTCTGCTGGAAACCGGAACACCACGCAGATATCTGCCTTCTGAAGGGAAAAGCAAGAGGGAGAAAAAGAGGTGCGTGGAGAAGGCATGAAGGAAGGGCATATTTTCAGAGGAGGGAAAACCACCACACGTTTGGAAGTGGCAAAATGACTTTAGCGAAAAGGAGAATGATGGAGATACGTCAACTAAACGGGCTGCTCAGATGTCATATTAAAGTTCAAGCGATCATACTAAGGGTCAGGAATGATCAGTTTGGGTTACAGAAGTGTGCAATCAACCAGCTGAATTAAATATGGCCTTTACCTTCCTGCAGTGCTTTGGAGGGGACAGACCAAAATCGGGGCACTGGAGGTCACTTCTGATATACAGCAGAGAAACTTGCCTTCCCATGCATTATTATTATGAGGTCTGAAACGCTGCAGACGGAGGACTGAGCAGCCGAGAAGATACAGTGTACATTATAGAAATAAACTGGAAGCAGTTAAAGGTTAGCAAGTCTTTTTCCCCGCAGCTGCCATTGATATGAATGATGCCCATTCTTGCACTGGCAAAGGGAAAGAAAAGATGAGTTAATGTCACTTTCCCTTCTCTTAATTCTCAGATGTGATGACTAACAGGCTACAATATTTCACCAAGAAAAAGGCCTGTTTTTAACTTAAAAGCACACAAAGTATACAGAGAAAGTAACTTTCAAGGTCAGAGGGTTGTTTTGACATTTAAGAAATACTAAAACAGATTTTGGCTTTGAAATTTGTAAACCAGAATTACTTCCTGACCTAAGAGACAATCTGCCAAATTTCAAGCTGACCACAGGCTTTTCAGGGTAAGCTAGAATTATCAGATATATCGTGTTGTCGAGGTACACGCCTCTGGGATTTTAAAAATGAAATGCTGATGAACCTTAAAAACCCCACAGTTTCTGGGACCCTTCATACAAGTAACATGCACCCCTTCTTGCAGTAACAGAAGAGGCAATCCTCTCTTTAGTAACTGTTTTGGTACATTTTGCTTACTGCTGGACAACTTGATAGTTTAAGATTAATAGACTACTGAAAAAAAAGGAGGGAAGCTGAGGAAGTGATGCTGCTAGCACAGAAGAGCATCATTTCCTTCTAATGCCCAGTTAAAGGCTGGCTGAGGCTGTGATTATCGTTTCGGCAGGAGTACCAGGGCAGCTTCTCGTGAGAACCATTGGCAACACCGGACACCTCAAAGGGGAAATGATAAAGGGAAAACAAACCTGAGGTCCTTCATGGGCAATATGGTCAATATGTAGGGCACACAGCCAAAGTTTTCGAAAAGTGGAGAAAGATCGATGGTGCCCTGCTGTACCGAGGGGATTTGTAGAGTTTGGTGTTCCTAGCTGGCTAAATTCAATTTTTTTCCTCCTGTGAATCCACGGTTTAGGTGCACACATTAAATCTAACTAAATCTGGGGCTGCTGCAAATGTGCCTGCAGAAACGGCAAGCTGCAGTCTGTCTCACATTTACCATTACTCAAGGAGCTCAGATCAGCTGTGCTCAGAAAATGAAATGATATTTATGTCCCTCTGAAATACCAGCACTGAATTCTTAACCTGGGGTTGCTACCGCAAATCTCCTGCATAATGCACAAGGCAGCGCCGAGGCGTGTTCTCCCTCCCCGAGCCGGTGGTTCTGCTGAGCTCAAGAGAGTGAAAGCCATAAAAGCCTGTTTAATCGGGAAGGTAAGACAATGGCACTCTGAACGTTGACAAGGAGTGGGCTTGTTAGGTTAGAAAAGCACCTCTACAAAACCTCTGGTATTAACTGAAGTTCAAGAGCAACGGTGCTCTGGTGAGCTGGGTCAAGGCTGCCACTAGTACAGAGAGGAAGAAGCTGAGGTGCGACGGCAGGAGATCAAGTGCTTTCCTCAGCGTCGGGGGGAGTTTCATGGCTAGGGTTGAAGGGAAAATTCACGTCTCCAACCCGTTAGCAAACCACAAGTTCATACTGCTTATGCTACAAACAGATTTCCCTTCACCATACTGTACTTTTCTTCTTGCTGACTGTTCAGTATGATCATCCAAAACCACTCCTATTTGTGTTATTTTTCACACACACCACCCTGAAACAAAATTCGGTGTGAAAGAAGAGCAGTCTCCTCCAATACAGCTCAACATCCAAACTAAGCAGCAGTAAAATCCTATTTATTCACTGACTGAGGTTTCAAACAGTAGAATGATTGTTACCGAGTTATTGATTGGACCGTGCCCCGGATAAGACCACAGAATAGGTCTCTGGTGACAGCTCTCTCACCCGCGGGAGTGCTGGGGGAGGAGGAGGAGTGCGTGCACGCCTGTAACTGGGGGCAATACTTGAATACAGCCAAGCCTCATGATCCCAGTAGGCAGAATTTGGCCTTTGGGAACGAAGTGGGAGACAGAACGAAGGGAGTTGGGTACCTGATCCTAGCATGTGCGGGCGAACGAGGCTCTTCACCTGCAAGCTGGGTGTGCCTGAAACAGGAGTCAGAGAGAGGAGCCGGGAGCCCCTCGATGCTGAGCGTGCCCGAGAATGCAGCCACGCGGCACGAGCTGAGCGATCCGAAGGCACAGGTGCTAAACGTGGCCACCTTCTCTTTCTACGTGAACTCTGGCAAGCCCTGTACATTTCTCTATGTCTTTGTTTTCCTGTTTGAATATGTGATATTCCAATGAAATGTAAATATTAATATTTTATTAACTCACAGCTACAAAGCTTAGTTCCTTAAAGTCTAGTACAGATCTTTGAAATCTTTGAAAAACTATATAAATACAAATTCTTTTATTCTTATTGCATTACATTAATGACAGTACAGTGAAAGTTGATGAATTAAATAATCTCTGTCTATATTTGCTTACACCTTTCTGAAACATTACCCTTTCAGCAGACATTTCTCATGCCTTCTCTCAATCCAGAAGTGACATTTTTGGTAAAGCCTTGCAAAAACCCATTCAGCTGTTTTTGAGTTATCCAAGTATGTAAAAAACAGTTTCCAGCTGCTAAGTTTTCCATAAGCTTTTTTTTTCTTAAACAGCTTGTGTAATTATAACACAGCTTTGTTTTAAAACTTCAAACTTGACACGTACATAGTCCTGAAAGAGAAGTAGCAGCACTGCCATGTTTGAAACCATTTGGGTTTGAAATAACAAGGCTATTACCATATTAAAATATCTTTCTTTTCTTAAAAGATTCTCCCAGACACTGAGCTACATTTTTCTAACTGTAGACACTCAACTGTGTAAAAAAAGAAAAAAAAAAAAAAAGAAAAAAGGACCCTATTCCTGCAATCTGTGACTGAGTTGGAACAGGGAAGACTGGGGGACACTGTATATGCTGGGAGCAGACTCAGACCTGTCGGTCTCAGTCCTGCCTACGGGGCACTCTGCACACACACATGCCCCTCCTGAGGAGCACAGCTAAAACTCTGGCCTGGTGTTTTCACAAGCCCCAGCTCCACCTCATGACGCTGGAGAGACTGGCAATGGCTGGACCCACGCGCTGTTCTGCCCTGTCTGCTGGTAGGTGGCTGCTCTCTCCAAGCCTGGGCTAGTTACCCTGAGGGCTAATAGCTGGCTGTAAGGTCAGAAAGTGTGTTGGTGGCACGGTCTGCTTTCAAGATCATGCTTCAACTACTAGTAGAGCCCTGTGATTAGGTACTCTCTAAAATACTTGGAACTGACGCTTAAGGTGGGACAAGGTCAACCGTCTCTTTCTCCCTTGCCCACAACACGTGGTGCTCTGCTGGGATGGCAATCGCTTCCCATAAAGATTCTGAATTACATTTACCGTTGTGTACTTCCACACTTTTAATTATTGCATTGTGGCATTTTGGTATAGAATGGCAATAAATCAGCCTGAAGATGATTCCTCACTTATATTCTAGATAGGAATGCATCGACACGATACCAAGCAGATAAGAATCAGCTAAGCAGCTCAGAATTGGCTATTTACTTAATATCATTTAATCTGGAGTATTTCAGGTTTTGATGTCTTACTGGAGTTAGTGATGGTTTCGAGAATATTAATGGTGGCTGAAATGGAGCTGTAGTCTAATTGATTACCAGACTACATGGGTTTCACTCTCCAACCTACCTCTTTATACGATGACGTAAAGATATATGTGGATTTTATGCCTTGCATGAACCCCTGGCCTCAGCAAGAAGTCTTCTGTCAGGCTGGATTTCTGAAGATGCAACAGTGCTGCGAAAGGAAAGTCACTGCATGTGTAGATTTCTATAAGGGGCTCAACTCTGCTTGTACAGACAAGAGGAGGCTCCAATGCTGTTTCTCATTCCAAGTAAACAGTGGTACCTCCTGCTCTTGCCTCTCCTGGGACATATTCTCCTACCGTGCAGGTGAGAGTCCGCAGAAACTATCAAGGTCAGTGACACGACAGTCAACCTGAGAAGGCAGTCTGGCTCATCTGAAAGCAAAAGACACAACTCTAACGGGCTTTCGCACGGAGAAACGTGTGCACGTGTGTGTTTGTACACCCCTCCTCACGGTACACTACCCGTGCTTTTATCAGTATACCTGGAACTCAGTCACACGTCTATTACCTTGAGAGGTCTTCTGAATGTGTTTCAAACCACGTCAAACATCTAGGAAGTACTCAACAAACAAAATGTCACCGGACTATAGGCACAGGAGAAGACTCAGCAGTGCCTACCCATCAGTCACTGTCTTTTCTCTGTACCATCCTGCCTGGGTAAGCCCGCAGCTTGCGGGGATCACACAGTCAGAGACCCTCGTGTAAGAAGGGGGCAGGCTGGTGTGGGAACCTTAACTCTAAATTTCCTGAGCTGAGTGAGATAAAAATCTCAGTCTTCACATGCCATTAGCATCCTTATTGTGCACACAGAACATGGCCTAGGCAAGAGTATAGTTTCTAAAGGAAAAGGTACACTATGGGGTAAATAGGTGTCTGCGTATACTTTGGCAACTCTGAGCTGCATAATTCAACTCTAATCGACGTTACTGGACTTTGCAACCCACCAATATAATAATGAAGTGGGAAAAGCAACAGAAAAGATCTAAACAAGCTGTAAGTTGTGCTGTATGCTCCACTCTTCTGAGCGTCAGTGTCGAGACAAAAGAAGAGTTTGCCATTTGCTAGTTGTTAATCATCGAGAGAAGATCTGCCAGACAGACTCTTCAAGGGCTCTGCCTGTCTGGACCAGGTAGATGCTGCAATACACAAAGGACTTCACACACAGAGAAAGAAAGAGTG
>NW_010269987.1:5297-32954 GCF_000690775.1 Eurypyga helias
CGTTCTTAATTAAGATTTTCATTACTGATACATACATTAAGGTTTTGCTAATGCAAGTGCCCAAGCACTCTCATGTGCAGGTAGATGTCTCTGATTCTATCTCTAGAAACCCTTTTGCAAATCATCGCGAACATTCACCAGCCAAGGCTAAAAATCAGCTCACCTGCCCTTTGCTATAATGACAACGAAATATAATAAACGGCATTTTATTTGTCTGCCGGATGATAACTTAACACTTGGCAGGCGGGAGAATGAATAGGCTTTTGCAAGGCTGTGCTACAGCGCGTTGAAACTGATTCTGATCTCACTTACACCTGTTTGATGTTGACGTAACATCAGGAGCTTCAATAGCGTGAGTGCAGCAAATGTTGAAGGCAAAAATAATGAGACACACACGTAGGTAAATGGAAAATGGGATAAAACACAACATGAGTTTGCCAAAGGCAGATTGTAGTAGACTAACCTGATAACTTTCTTTGATAAGTTAACTGATTATCCAGACAAAGGAAATGCAGTAAATGTAATCTATCAGTATAGCATTTGATACAGTATCACAAGGGAAACGATGAGTTAAGACGAAGATTTGCAGGAGTGTGAGGTGAGCAAAAGCTTAGCTGAATGGGAGATGGGGCAATGGTCAAAAAAGAATTATTGGGCAAGGTAAATGCTGTATTTTCACAGTTTTTTAGTTAAAGAAAGTAGAATTTTCTAACTAATAAGATTTTGTAGGGAACAAATCTCAGGAGTGTGGAACACAGGACATAGTGGGAGCATGCTTAATGACCATAAAAGGATCAATCAACTTCAATACATTTTTCATTAACAATATTTAGGCCCCATTGACCTGCAATGTTTCCCTATTATTTCTAGGATTCTGTCCTGCAGGAAGTTCAAAGATGCTGCAAGTTTCTCAGCAGTCTGCTTGTACAGTCAGATTAAATATCTTGTTCACTTTTGTGCTTGTAAAATATTCTTATTCCCAGAACAGGACGCCCATTCATCTACCAATCTGCTTGCTGAATGCCTTAGGTCTCGTTTGAACGCTGGACCCTGCCTCCCACCAAAATGCTGCTGGAATAAGATGAAGAGAACTACTCGGTGAACAGAAAGACTTAGAAAAGCATTGCTCCTCCCTGAAACACGTTACATGCTTTTCTCGATCTACTGAGGCTACGACACGCTGTGAATTTCCTCCCGCGGACGAAGCGGGCTGACCGCTAGCAAGGACACGATGCTGCACCGCCAGGCTGTACGCGCCAGGGTGACCTGCATCAAAACACGGCCACGCCAGGACGGGAGGTGCAGACTGTGCCACGCAGGTCGCAGCAGCAGGCATGGCCGTGAGATTAATTTCCAGCCTCCAAAAGACATGATCTGCCAGCTTATTTTCAAAAAGTTAAGAAAGAACCCAGGGTTTTTTACAACCTTCCCTGAGGCATGCCTCAGTCTACAGGTAATTCAGTGACTAAAACTGTTACCTTCCCGTTAAATTTCACTGGAAGAAAAGCTGCATTTCTGTTTTAGTGGGGCAGAATTTAATTCTTTAGTGTTATAACTAGACCATGCTAAGCATACACAGACAGTCACAGCAAGAAATTTGCACTAAAAACCCAAACTTGAAGGATTTGTTAAGTATAAAAATTGACAAAGTTTCTGAAACACATAATTCTTTGGGGTTGGTTATATGCTGATCACACATAGTAGGTTTCCTTCACAACCTTCAGTGCATATTGCAGAGCATCCCGAATGTAACACATTAATTTTTGTCTTTTATGTAAAAGTGGATTTACTGCAAAAAGTGAAATTCAATTAAACCCTTTTACAGATATCCAGGATAAGTGAACACAGATGAATATGAAATTTAAACACACATCCAGATCCAAATGTTGCAACTGATCCTTACTTTGGTGATTGGGTGAAGCATGAATACCTTTAAATTGCATGCTATTTGAAGTTGGGATTCCAATTTTGTCTCTGAAAAATCAAGCTGTTTAGCGTACGCCTTAGAAGCTAGAACATTGGAAAACAACATTCAGAAAATGGATACAGCTATTCTGTTAAACTTAAAACTCAACATGATGGAATGGGAGTGAGCAAGGTCTATTCAAATCCAAAAGCATTTGCTTTCGGTGGTGTGCAAAAATCTAATATTTTGGGCATGCAAACATATGAAATTAAAACATTACCTGGGGGGCTGAATTTGTGAACCATATTCAGCATGATATTATCCAAAATGATGGAAAGAAGCAGCAGTGAACAAGAACTTCAGAGGAAAAAAACCATTATTTCTTAATTCACTGTGAATCTTTTACGTCTAAGAGTACCCATTCCCACCAAGAGGTAGAACAGCCGTCACGAAGCACAGCCTGACGACTAATCACGTGTGTTCCGACGTGTACACCTCTGTGAGGGCACACAGCTAAAGCACATGGCAGGTGGCTTTCATTTCCTTTTTAAGTGGGAGAAGCGGGGATTAAAAGATGGAGGAGACGGCCCCATGTGCCAAAAGATGAGCTGGTGGGGAAGAAGACCAGCCTGGCCCAACAGCGAGCTCTGGAAGAAAAGGAGTTTAAGACCTTTGGAAGGAGGGGCAGGCAACTCAGGAGGGCTACAAGGGTGTCGTGAGGTGATGCAGGGAGAAAACTAGAAGAGCCAAAGCCCAACTAGAATGTATCCTGTCCACGTCCAGAAAAGACAATGAAAAATGTTTCTATAAACACATTAGCAACAAAAGGAGGGCTAAGGAGAATCTCCACCCTTTATTGGATGGGGAGAAACACCAAGGATGAGGAAAAGGCTGAGGCACTTAATGCCTTATTTGCCTCAGTCTTTAATAGTAAGACCAGTTCTGCAGGTACTCAGGTGCCTGAGCTGGAAGACAGGGATGGTGAGAAGAATGAAGCCCCCATAATCCAAGGGGAAATGGTTACCGACCTGCTACACCACTTCGACACACACAGCTCTATGGGGCCGGATGGGATCCACCCAAGGGTACTGAGGGAGCTGGCAGAAGTGCTCACCAAGGCACTTCCCATCATCTATCAGCAGTCCTGGCTAAATGGGGAGGTCTGAGAGGAATGGAAGTCAGCAAATGTGACACCCATCTACAAGAAGTGCCAGAAGGAGGACCCAGGGAACCACAGGCCTGTCAGTCTGACCTCAGTGCCAGGGAAGGTTATGGAGCAGATAATCCTGAGTGCCATCACACGGCACGTACAGGATAACCAGGAGATCAGTCCCAGTCAGCGTGGGCTTAGGAAAGGCAGGTCCTGCTTGACCAACCTGATCTCCTTCTATGACAAGGTGACTGCTTAGTGGACAAGGGAAAGGCTGTGGATGTTGTCTACCTGGACTTTAGTAAAGACTTTGACACCATTTCCCACAGCATTCTCCTGGAGAAATGGGCTGCTCATGGCCTGGGTGGGTATACATTTCCCTGGGAAAAATCTGAAGCAGTGGTTAAGTTAAGATGGAGTTAAATCCAGTTGGTGGCTGGTCACAAATGGTGTTCCCCAGGGATCAGTATTAGGGCTAGTTTTGTTCAGTATCTTTATCAATGACCTGGATGAGGGGATTGAATGCACCCTCAGTGAGTTTGCAGGTGACACCGAGCTGGGTGGGAGTGTTATCTGCCTGAGGGTAGGAAGGGTTCAGGGGTTGGTCTCTTCTCCCAAGTGACAAGCAATAGGACAAGAGGAAATGGCCTCAAGTTGCCACAGGGGAGGTTTAGATTGGATATAGGGAAAAATTTCTTCACCCAGAGGGTGATCAGGCATTGGAACAGGCTGCCCAGGGAAGTGGTAGAGTCACCATCCCTGGAGGTATTTAAAATATATGTGGATGTGCTGCTTATGTACATGGTTTAGTGGTTTTATTAGAAGTGCTAGGTTTAGTTAGTCTTGATGATCTTAAATGTCTTTTCCAACCTAATCAATTTTACGAATCTCTGAGATACTCTTAGAAGCTCATTTTTAATCACGGTGTCCTACACACAGGACATTCAGGATGAGTATGGAGACATGGTCTGGCATGTAGACCTCCGTGGGTATTCGTATTTCGCAGACAGTTTCAATAGTCAAATCAATCTAATTTTGTTCAAGAGGTGACTTTTGGGAAACAACCTATTTCTGGATATCCAGTTTCATAGTAACCACTTCTCCAGTGTTCCTTGCTCTTGTTACCATTTTTACATTATATCTGGTGTGTACATTTTATGGAGACAGGTATACAACACAATGTTAAAGCAGGGTGCATCAAAGAGGATTTCTGCATAGCAGAAGGACTGACACTACATCTCAGAAAAGAAAGAGTGACATTTGGTGTTATAACTGTAGAACAGCAATGTGCTTGCCAAAGTTGGAAGATAATTTACCAGAACTGCAAAGGGAATATTCTGCAAAACTCAGCTACACTCTGTAGTTGTGCCATTCTGTGCAGTGATTTCAGACCTCACAAACTGGACTGTCTTAATATTTTGATGGTTCGTGTTCAAACTGCTGTAGGAAATGCTGCTACTGATTCAGCAAGGTGGTCTTTTCCGTCCAAACATATTAAATTATGCCAGTGTGGTGTAAAAGCCCATGGAACAACTGCATTTTCTTTCTGTCCCTTTCTTTTTTTCTAGCTAAATGTAAAATATTATGCTCCTAGAACTGTCTAGTTTTAAGTAATTTTTTTCCCCTGCTGTAATCTGTTCTATTTCAAAAAAAGTGCGAACAGTCAATGCATTATATTACTCTAATTAAATGAAAAATAACCCAGAACAAAAGGATCTCTAGTAAGCATAATGGCAGAAAGGTGTGACATTTTCAGCTGTCATGCTGGCCAATCTTAAAGCCCATCTCATCCAGCTTCACTGGCTGTAGGTATTGTAATTAGAAAGCAGGTTGCATACATGCATGCCTCTGTTGTAATCCAGACATGAAATACACAGCTATGGGCAGACATCACTATTTGTTAAGTAATTTGAATGTTAACACTTAAACTAATGTTTAAATGAAAAACTAGTATCAATTTTTTCCCTCCACCCCCCACCCCTTTTGTTTAACCTAGCTACTTCTCTGGTTTTCTGGATATTTGGTTTATTTTTATTACAGAAGTTTTAGAACAAAGCCATGAACTTTGTCAGATTTGATTTAAATAAGATTTTTTAATGTAAATCTATTGCTTAAGTCCATTTGATGGCTATGTCTACAGATAAAAGAGTAAAGCTGTGGCACTCGTTCAAGAACATTCATCCCGAGGTGTGTTCCCAGTTATGCAGTTTGGTTGCTGTAAACACATCGGAGCAGAATTTCTGCTCCACCGCTATTTCCAGCCTGTTTCGCCATTTCTCTCCTTTGCAAATGCCAAATAAAGGGCTCCTGCCCATGTTGTTCTCTTTTTTTTTTTTTTTTTGGAACACTCCCTTCCTCCAGGAGACACATAAAAGCTGGGGATATAATTAATATCCCTTTCCTGTCTCAGATTGCTGTGTAGGTGACCATTCCCTTCCAACCACTCCTTATTTTCAGAAGCAGATCAACGGATTCTTCTCGACAATTTGCATGTCTATTTATTACATTAACTGTGATACTTCTTGAAAAATGCTAACTCTTGAAAGCTGTTGTAAACATAAGGCTTCTTACATCTAGACTTTTTTGGCATTTTGCAAATGTTCATTTTTGATTCATGAATAAGCTTGACCTGAAGGTTATTATCCCCCCCTGAAGTAATGGAGAGGTTCTTAAGAAACCTGAGAAGAAAGAAGATTCCTCCTCCCTGTTCCTGATGTAGTATCGTTGCTGTTGCTCATCTGCAAAACAATACGAAGCACCCCAACCAAATGCTAATTAGTTGGTATGTCACGAGCGCTAACAGATGACAGTTTGGTGGTGAACAAGCACCAGTAGCAGGGACACATATATAGATATCAAGGAGTATTTGAGCATCATGCTGCCTGAAAAAGTGAATACATACTCTTCGAAACCGGCAGCTGGCAGTCTGGAATACTGCTGGGTGTCTTTTGACATACAAATCACTGACCATATGATGGATGGTTCTCATAACTATGATGAGATCAGTAAGATGCTGCTCATCTTCCCTTAGGTCATCATTACTTGACCGAATACGTCTTCATGAAGCTGAAGAATAAATGGCACTTTTTTATTTCTTTTTAATTTTTTTGGTTTGTTTGTTTGCTAACAGTATGTCAAATAACAAGGATTAGAACCAGTGCTGAATCGAATCGGAATGTGGCTGGAGTTCAGTACGACCCGGTTACATCAGAAACCTATTTCAAGGAAATGGACAGATGTTCGTGGCATTAGCTTAACATGTCCTGTAACTTCCTTGTGTCTGGATCACTTTGGTGCGTTTCTGATTTGCACTAACCAAAGCTAACAGTGGATAACTTCAATACCGTATGGATTCCATCTGAACGTGTAGTGCTCTGTAAGTAAAAGAAGTGTCCTGCTGTCCTATCTTACGGTAAAGCACTTCAATATTGCTGATACTGTTACATGCTGATGACAACATGGTAGAAAGGCTCAAGACCAGTTGGAAGCCTCTTACATGTAAAGGTTGATTTTTGGCCAAGAATCCACCTGCTTCTCTCAAACTCCTGAGGACATTTAAGTGGAGCAGAGATAAAGTGCATTCCTCTGAAGTGGGAATATCGTTTGGGGGAGAGATTCATGAAATCCTCCCACCTCCAAAACCTTGATGCCCCATAGTCAGACAGACACATGTGTAACCTAGGGGAGGGGGAGGACTCTGAATCATTGGCGAGGTGTGGGTAGGGGTGTGAGCAGAGAGCCCAGCGCTGGGTACTGAGGCAGAGGGCAGAACAAATCTGTTATCATCTCTACATCAGGAACATGCTTGACAGGTACCATTAACAGCTTCTAATGTAAAAATATCCCAGTTCTGCTTTTTCTGTTACCCAAAAGAATCCGGAGCACCAGTGGCCTGAAGGTCCTATCTTCCAGAGAGAAAGGAGAGAGCCAGCACAACCAACACAAACTTTACGCAGACGCCTGGAATAAAGCGAGGCTCCTGCGGAGCTTGCTACGTTGGGAATGGAGGAGCACAAAGAAGCCCTTGGTTGTGGAATAAACCTGACTCAAGCAAGAGAAGTGGTTGATTCTAGTTTTACAGGTCAAGGAACAGACAGACGGCAAACGACATGGTCACACAGCTGGAGAGAGATTTCAGCTCTGGGTTTCCACACGCCTGAAGCCGGCTTGCTGCTTCCACCTAAACTCCCTTGCACTGCAGAGGCAGAACAATGCTAAACTGGTGCCTCCGTGAAAAAGTTGGAGGCACACGGTCCCTGCCATGGACATCAAGGACGTGTTAACACCAGCGGTGTGTGCTTCACGTCCCTGAGCATCATTAACACTTCTTATCGATACTGTGAAGTTCTGCAACAAAAATAATAGGATTTGTCAGGGGCCGTTATGAACCGCCCCTGCTGGATAAATACATAATACATGATGGCAAAGGTCTGATGGGACTTGAATCAATTGCCTTTCGGAGTCAAATAAATGTCACATTAGACGTAAGCCATGTTGCATTCTGTGGGGGCCTCTGCTCCCCTCGTCTCACGGGCCTGACACCGCCACGGGGAGCTATGCGCGCGCATAGACTCCTACTTATTTGTAGCAAATATATCAGAGCAAAACTGGAACAGCACGCCGTAAATTACAGATTTGGGACACCTTGTAATGAAAGGCAAAGGGGAAAGGAAAGAAATATGGGGACACCATCGGCATGATAGGTCAGCTCAAATACATCTGCATGGTAGCTGGCATTGTCATACCACCTTCTGCAGTCACTGCAGCATCTCTCATGTTTCTGCCCACAGGGCAGGGCAGAAGGAGATGTGCCGTTTTCTTTCTGCACCGCAGAAGGAGTGAGTGGACTTCAAATGTTAGTGTCACATATTTTAGGTCTAGTATCAGGGAAAAAAAAGCTCTTTGATTGTTTCAGCATGCACCTGAAAAAATTATGAATGTCCATTTGCACTTTAGCATCCCTTTGAAGAAATTCCAACAATCAAAACACAACTTGAACATAAATTTGCAGGTTTAAATCCTCTCCCCAAAATGAAAGAGCTGTTTTTCTTATTGTGCTATGATTTTTTAATTTTTTTTTTTTTTCTTTTAAATTCCAGGCAGCACTTTAACAGCCATCTATTTTCCTCTCTGAACGGGTAGGAGACATGAATTAAAATTGCAAAATGGAGATCTAAAGTAACACAAAGTCTTGGCACATTTGGACATGGAGTTCTAAACCTAAATTTAAAAGTCCTCCTTATTTTTGGCAGTCATGAAATAGCTGCAGCTTGGACATCCCAAAACGGTGGCTTAAAATGCTGGTGGACATTTGGAAAACTTTGGTCTGTCTTTACTTAAGTATAGTAAATATTATGAAGTGGTAGTGCTATATTTCCCTTCATATCGCAACAAGAAGTGTCATTGTTTTAAAAACACTAGATTTCACTGCCAATATGTGTGAAGAAATCCCAGCAAAATGCAAGCTTTTGTTCCAAATGCGCAAAACCATCATGTGTCAAAGCCTGGTAAAATTAAAATTCAAATGATAAAAAACAAACTCTCTCAAAGGTTCCATCCCCTAAAAAAGGAAAAAGCAAACCTAAAACCATGAAAGTTCTAATTCTTCCTGTTCTAGGTCTTAAAAACACCTTTACACAGCAGTAGCCAAACTCAAATGAATGAGACCAAGCAAGAAAAGAACCACACATCACATCTACCGGAGAAACCACTAATAGATTTGTTAATCCCGATACTGTTGGATGTCAAAGAGAATACAACATATCTGATCTACCCAGATAAGCAGAGCAGGTCAGTGTTAAGTAGGAGAGCACACAGAACTGGGTAAGGAAGGGTCCCATGCCACAGGGTTATACTTGCACAGCATGGAATTCTCCATGTTTTATTCTGAATCAGAACGCAACAGCGTATCACAATGCGTATATCCCCAAACATAACAAGTCATCCAGAAATTCACGTATAAATTTCAGATCAATCACTCCCATAACACCACAGAACCAGGTCCGAATCCCACAAGCTGACACTGCATTAAAATCCCGTACTGCTGCATTAGAGTAAGAACGCAGTACTGGCCATGGGGAGCCACAGAGAAGTTCACAAGGGCTCTGGGCCGACTTGGATGGAAACTGAACAAAACACACAACAGGTATCGATGAAAAGCATAACACGGTTGGTATAAATACTTACACAAGAGACAGGAAAGGTTCCTTCAGAGGAAGGCCACAAACCGATCGTGAGTGAGCTGAGAAGAAAAGGGAGAAATAAAAAAATAAATTAAGTGACAATAAACACATTCAGTAATATCAATATAAATCAGGGATCGAGGAGACTCACAGATGGTAGCAGTTCCCATGGGAGAGAGAAAAAAAAAAGTGTTTTGAATTCACAAACTGCATAAATCTTGGAAGTTTTGAAATTACCTGACCTCAAAACTATGTAGCTGAGAAAAGTGGTAATGGCTGAGAAGCCTTTCAGTCCTGGGACAATTCCAAGCCAGCAGAGGCTAAATATCTCTGGTGGCTCTTCAGCAGCCTGCGTGCAATAGGCTTGTGGCTCCTATGGACAAACGCTCTTATCACAAAAACACTGCCAGATTTGAACGGCATCCTTCTTAGCATCATGCCAGATGATACAGGTCCCTGAAACAGAACTCGCCATCTTGATCCTGACCTTCACAGAAGAGGGGTTAGGCATATTATTAGGGCTGAGGATGCTTACATCACAGCTGATAGCTGCACGCTGTGTTGTCTTAGTTCCTTCTGTCAACAGAGGATCTTTTGGACTTGGCATATTTGTTGCCCTGAGACCCCTAAGGAAAAGAAAAATGGTGGCATAGAAGTGGAATGGCTAAAGGATTGAAAACTTTCAGCAGACTACAGGTCTAGTTTCCAAAGTCTACTATGGAGTATCCAAGCTTCACTGCCAACACATTTTCCAAAGCATATCAACCTGGGATGAAGCAATAGACAAAATGAATCAAAGCCTCATGGTCTGAATTGTAGCAAGAAGATAGGCTCCTGTTGGACACAAACAACAAAGGCAGATGCCCCCAAAATGTTCAAAGCTACACTTCAGTCCTGTCCTCCCTCCCCTTCACTACGCAGAAAGAAATTCAGGGAGTCAGACCAGACAGTGCTCTCCAAAAGATTCCTCCCAGGGGACCAGGAGCATGATGGACAAAGACCATGCTTAAATCAAGGCATGGCCCTGACCTACTGTTTTGTGTCCAGTTACAGGGAGAGATCAGCTCTATCACACCTCAAAGCAATTAAAAATATTCCGAGAAATACAAACCTAAGTTGAGACGGTGAAGGAAGAGTGAGGAGACATCACAGGAGAGAAAGAGGGAAGGCAGGCAGGAAATCTTTTCAGTTGTAGCTATGATTTGTGGAAATTATGGGCCTGGTAGAGGAGAGTTTGAGAGAACACGTGTGAATATTGAGTGTTTGGTCATCTGCAAGGGAGGTGGAAGAAATACAGCAAAGAGCAGAGAGAATCATAAAAGGCCATCCAGAAAGACCCTGTTTAACAGCAAATTTCAAAGAAGCTGACTGCTCCCACATGTAAGGAAGATTTGCGCAAGACAGACGACAGGATGAATTCTGCCCACGCTGAAAAGCTCTAGTGCCATAAGATGAAAGGAAGGGCAAGACCAGCCTGGTGGGAAGCAGGTTGCTATTCATCTTATTTTCAAGAATCCATTACTGTGATGAGCTTTACCAGGGAAGGTCTCCTGGTGGAAAAAACCCTCATTTGCTAAGTGTGTATCCTTATTTTCCTTTTGCAGTGCTCCTGAAGATTTAACCATGAAGGCCATATATTAACCTGTGGTAGACTCCATGTGAAGGACTGTTAGCGGCTGGTAGTTGGGAAGTATTTCTTTCAGGGTTTGGGACAGATGAAACAGTGAGCTGCACACCGTGGAAGAACCTGAGACAAGAGGTCTGAGCCAAAGAATGTGCCTTAGAGCCCCAGAGATAAAAAAGGAGGAAAAAAAAAAAAAAAGAAAAAAAGTAGGAAAAAAAAAAAAGGTGGGAGGCATCCAGCATGGGAAAAAAAACACAGAATGGAAAATTTTAGGCCGAGTGGTTAGAGTTTGGCCCTGTTATAAGCTACATAAACTAAGTTCTCTTAAGGGAAAGCATCAAGCAACTTTGATGACATGGGTACCAAAGAATTCTTCAAATTACGGCCTGAGACTTTGGAGGTGCTGAGTAATGACTTACACCAACATTACCATCGAGTTTGTTGTAAGAAGTGAGCAAGATTGTCGTACCGCATTAAAACTGTAGGGTTATTTTAGACAGGCTGCAAACTAGAATCTGGAAAATCACCAGAACTGAAACACAACATTTTTTAAATGATCGCAATTGGTCTGGACACTTGATTACCAGTTTTGTTCAAAAGAAAATACACGAAAACAAAACTTTCCATGTAAAGTATTGGAAAAACAAGATGTGTCTGAGGAAACTATGATTCATTCCAGGTTAGATAACTGCAGAACACGTATGCGGGAGAGAAGTGGGCCAAATCCTGTTCTCATTGCCCTGTGCGATCGTGCTGACTTAATTGAAACCATGAGCAGAACCTGAACCATTAAAATGCTGGGGTGAAACTTTCTATCATATGGCGCTGTTTGTCACTAGAGACGTACTTAACCTAATTACATTAGATTAACACAGTAGATTTCTTCAAGATATGCTATTATATAATAACATAAAAAAATGAACTCTAAGAAAGCTTACTGTTTTCCCCAGGTCTCTGTGTTACAAGCAGAATAATTACCTGTCTCTGTTCATGTGGTTTGTTTTCAAGCCAGTATGGCTCCATTTGGTGGGGTGGAGAAAGGGAATCCACTGATCTTTTTCATATTGAATTCCTAGCGTTAATTAATTTTTATTACTTGGAAGCTCTTTTGGCCATTAGACAGAATAGCCAGGGGCTAATCTTAAATCTGCCCTTGCTTCACTGTGGCCAGATTCTGCCCACTTTCTCTGTGCTACGTGAGTAAATTCCATTTAAATCACAAAGACTAAGAGACAACCAAGGCCTAAATTTTAACAACATTTAGGAATCGATCCCCCCTTAAGTTTAATGAGAATAAGGTTCCTAAACACTGAAGAATTCTATTTATGAGGCTTTAGGATGGTGAAATCCAGTCATATGTGTTACATTATATAAGCAGGTAATCGATTTATGAGGCTAACTACAATTTTCAAAAGTGACTAAGGCATTCACGTCAAAGTCCATTGGAAGTCAGTGAAATTTTGCTGTAAACCACCTGGGGACTTGAGACCATTTTACCTTTGTTAGCTTAAGCACTTCTTACTTTCAACAAAATTCACATCGTAGGTGCCAAAGTCATTTTTGCAGTTGCAATTCAGTTACTTCTTACAATTTATTCACTAAATGGCTTGAGTTAACCTGCTTCAAGTGCCTTTTTCTTAGCAGTAAATTGGGACAGCGATTCTGCTCCATTTTTGCAAAGTGATTTAGGATCTCTCTGATGTAATGCACTGCCAAGGTGAGAAATGTCATGCCTTCAGCCCCTAGACTAGCAAGAAGCAGGCAAATTACAAGAAGCAGGCAAATTACAAACTGCTTTAAGCAGGGAGGACTGGCAATGGATTCAGGTAATCCTAAACTGGCTGCTCTTGCCTCAAACCATTTTCACCCTTTGCCGAGACGGAACCAGCAAAGGGCACAGATTTATCATACACTATCTACTCAGCGTACTGGACCTAAGACACAGAGCCCTGTCCCCCCTCTCCTCCTGGATGCACTTCACCTCCTCAGTATCTAAACTAGAATTTAATCCCAGTGGAAGATGAAAGAAATAATTTACTGGAGAATTGCTCCGTTCAGAGGGGGCCAAACGGACCCAGTGCCATGCTGGGGGAATGCGGTGAAAGGGGAGACTCAGCTGAAATTCAGTGCAAACAAAGCGATGGGGCAGAGAGGCTGCACTGCGCCTCTGACACAGCAGAGACAGATTACAGCAAAATTAAATTGAGGATTTCAGTGGATGCAATTGTTGTTTTTATATATTAATGAACAACAATCATACGTGATTCTAAACTGAATACCAGGTTTGACATTTAATCTGAGTGCTCATACTATCCATAAATGCTCATAAACGTCACAAGACCCCTACCCTTTGATTGAATTACAATCTAGTATGCAATTTAGGAAACATGGATTAATCTACATAGATTTATATTTCTGCAGGTTACATTGTTATTTATTGATTTATACCCTTTTCCCCTAAGTGTCCTTTCCATCGAGAATCCAGGAAAATACATGCAAATCTTTAATAGGATAGCAGCTGAAAATCCAGTGACTAGCAGCAGATGGAAACTTGGTTCAGTGAAACCTGTACTAATTATCATTTGCTTTTTGAAGTCACCTCTGCTAATGGCCAGCAAAATCTTAGTCCCTGTGATATCTCCTATTACCTTCACATTAACTCTTACTACAGCCAGCAATCACCTAACATGTTTCTTGGCAATGCTGTGCAATTAAACCGCCTTTCAATCAGCTTGCTGAGGAATCCAGAGATGGAAACTGCTTTAATATTAGGAGTTAATTACAAGAATGCAGAGGAAGGCAGTCAAATGTTATGTTAGCATATCAGAAATATGACAACGCCTTAGACAGAGATGTCACACATGAGGTAAGGAGCCACATCAGGAAAAGCAACATGGCAATGTATAGGAATAAATGATCTTAAGTTCTCCTTTTCCCTCTTTTATTCTGTGGTCATATTACTTGAGGTGACCAGATCCTTTAGCAGCCAAAATACCTGGAATTTCACTGTCACCTGTATTAACAAGCTTCACTGTGCAACAGCGTCTGCTTGGGGACTGCTAGTAACACCTACTCAAACAGCGTATTGCAGCCCGGGAATGGTCCAAGAGGCCAACCAGACAACAGAGTCTGATCCTGACCTCTGCAGAGGCTCAATCCTGTCTCCATTTGAAACCAACCAAGTCTCCTCAAAGAGTTAATGGGGCAGGTTCCCCTTCTTCCTCTGCGCTTTCCCTCCGTGAGCCTACGAGACCAGAGGCAGCTCCACAGCCCAGCCCTTGTCCTTGAGGACTCACTCTTTCATGCAAGACCAGAGAGGAGGGCTGGTTGCTCTGTCTACTAGGAAAGGCAGTGAATGTCACTCGGTTGGGTCCGTGCTAGGGAAGCAATGAACTGAGGAGAGGGTTTTACAACTGACAGCTTACTGCAGTGAGGGAGAAAGCACAAATGGGAGAGGGATTCTGCAAATTCAGCTTGAGGGCCAGTCATATGGCCATGCATCCACTCTTGGTCTACAACACTGGAGAATCAAAAGAAAATGATCTCTGAAAAATGACAAGGAATTTTTGTACGTACGTTAGAGTTAAGGCATGTCTGTATACACTGGAGCGCACGTACACATGTATTCTGGTTATGTACCATTGAAGAACTTGAAAAATCTCTCAGCTACAGTTGCACAGACTGCTTTTAATGACATGAACAGCCAAACTCTCATTCTGTAGAGAATGCAACGATGACTTGAGAACAATTTTGAATCAAAATTTATCCACAATACTTCCATCACTCATTTTCCAAAGACTGTTTGTTTAGAAGCTACAGTCCACAGCAGATAATAGAAAAGGGAACCCACTTCTGTAGTCTCTCAAACTTGAAGACAGACAACTTTGCAGTTTACCATATCACATATTGTAAAGAATTTATGATATAGCTATAGCCTGTATTTTCTTTAATTAGTATATAAGTAACTATTTAGTACCAGAGTTAAATTTGGGTAAGAAAGAGTAGTAAAATGAGTGGTTTGTTGGTTTTGGTTGTTTTGTGTTTTTTTTTTTTTTTTAAATTAAGAATAGCTAAAATGTCATTCTTATCTCTTTCAAATTAAGAAATATGTACTGGGAAAAGGAAACTTTAAATGTGTTCAACATGTGCACACACACAAAAATTCTTTTACAAACCAAAAACTTCATGGACCCTTAACTAGAAAATACAAAAGAAAAGTCTTGATGGAATAGATTTTTCAGCACACTCTGCCTGCCAGGAAGGCTGGATAATATGTTTCGATAAGACAAAAGAAATGAATCCAATAAAAATTTGGACTTTCATGTATACGTAAGCTAATTCAAAAAGACATCAAGTCAAGGACCTGACTCACTGCACAGGTAACTCAGCTCAACATAAGTCCCACCAGCTGTTCTCAGTGAAAACAATGAGATAGATGAAATAAGAAAAGGAATCTCTTCCAACTGCAAACTGAACTCTAATTAACATCCATCGGAGGTCTCCAGCTCCCTGAGAAGAACTTCAGTCAAGAAAAGTCTCTATACAAAGCACCTCTGAGGAAAACATCTTTGAAAGAAGAGCAGGAGAGCTCTCTGGAATGTTACAGCTTCAGCGGCAGTTGCTTTCAGGGGCTCAGGGTGAGAGCAAAACTAGCAAAAAGTGGGGAAAAAAAAAGCTAAATATATTCTTGTTTTATAATCTAAATGTGGCATGCACCTTGACTTAAAGATGGCCTGAAATGGTATTTTTAACATTCTGTAACTCTGACTACGTCTTTGAGGAATTTGTAAAAATATGTCAAACCAGGACATTTCACCGGCAGAGACTTGGCCACCACAGCCTCACCCAGCTCAGCCTGCTGGCACAAGGAAGCTGCCCAGCACCACCCTTCCAGTGCCATGGCACTGCCTCTTCCCTGTTGTCCACTACCACTGCTTCATCCTGCCTGTCATCTTTCCAACATCCCTGATGCCCTTCCCTTTTGCATGGCTGTGCATGCTTCCATCAAGAGACAGTAAAGGAGCAACAATGACCCTGGAAAAGATAGTGAATGCGATGTGACTGGGTTGTTCCTGTCCAGCTTACAGCCTGACCCTGTTCGCTCTTGGAAAAGAGGGAAAAAAGAAGTCAACTGTCGACCAGATAAGTTGTCTTTGTGGTCCATAAACAGTTTGGGCATCTCCATTTTATAAAATATTTTGTGTTGGATGTTCTTGGCACTTGGAACTCAGCTTTGAAACCTTAAATACAAGAAAACAGAAAACACACCTATCTAAATATACACGGATATATATCCAAAGGGTCTGGCTGTCTTTCAGGATCCTACCTGAAAAATTAGGCTTTAGCTCTGCTCATGCCTGTAGGTGATTATTCTGTTCTGAGTCAGGGTGGTTGAAGTGGCAGCTCACAGTTAGATCTCTTGCCTTACACCAAAGCCACATCAAGTCATGCTCTCCTTCCTGCAAGCTGGATAAGCAGAGAAACGTATCTTCTGCTTCCCTGCTCGGAGGTTTGCAGGTCCAGTGCATGGTCCATGTTCCTGGCACCCTCTTGAGTACCTGTCCTGTATTCAGCAGTGCCAAAAGTGGACTACACAGCACGAGAAAGTACAGTCAAATAACACTGAACTACTTAGAAGGAGTAAACCTGAGTAACCAAAATGTTAAGCTAAGAAAGTACAGTACTAGGAACTAAATGCATCTGTATTAATAATAAAAATTAGTGAAGTTTGTCTACTATTAATAAGGAGATTATTGCTATAAAATCTAGTGATACCTACAAATAGGTTTCTGATGTGAGGAAGTGATCCTGGAAAATGAATTTAAGTTATTGGCTGGGAGCTTTCTATTGCTAATTATTTTCCTTCTGGCTATTAATGTTCCTCCAGGATGATCTGATAAACCTAGCGGTGTTGTGATCACTTTTCTAAATGGTATCTTTGGATCATATGTGGTCCCAAGAGCCATGACACTCCAGTGTACTTTACGTAATTTATTTCCAAAGTGAGACATGCTGACTCTCCATAATATTTCTTTCATTTTAACATCTGACTAACATTCAATTTGGGACATAAGTACTCCGATATATCATTTTTCCCTGAAGGCCCTGCAGATCAGAACTAAAGGGCACCGGCTGAGTTTGCGAGTGCCCCAAGGCTTGGAGAAGAGGGTGGGCTGGATTGCGGGGCACTGCTAAGCCCGAGCTGCAAGGGGGCTGGAGGGCTGTGCAGGGAAGTGGAGGTCTGCACAATCCACGGGTGCTGGGGAGCAAGGGGTATGAGCTCTGGCAAGCCCCGGGCTGGGGGTTACACCGGACTTTAAAACTCCAGCTTGCTCTCTTCGGTGAGAGCTGTGTGGTTTAAGACTTGAATATGAGGGTGCCTGTTAAATCAGGAGCAAAATGGCAGCAAGGTCATTACGGAAGAGTCTAAGCATGTCAAATCCATAGTCACAACCATTCAAAAAAGATGTCAGAATGTTTTCCTGACTGCCTATCCAGTACAGAAATCACAGTGTGACTATATGAAGACCTACAGGAAAAAGCTAACCTGGCAGAGACTGTACACAAGAGCAGCAAAGCCCTGGAAAGTAAGGCACCATATGGTTTGAGCTCTGTTTTTTACAGTTTGTACTGCTTTGAATGTGAACTTGTACAGTATGCAACACTTGGAATGAGACGAAAAGCATTACAGAAGTATTTCACTCGCCTTTGAACCCCTGCAGACCCAGTGAGGTCACCAAGGTTATGCAGCTGCACCACTCTATGCGGTGTTAAGCCCTCAGCATCTACAAAAAAAGGTTAAATGTGTGCTTTTTCTGAGTTTTGCAGAAGAAAGACCAACTTTTTTTTTTTTTTTTTTTTTAAAAGGCCATAATCAATACTTTGGAATTTATTTTTCACCTGTTTCTTCTCACTCTATGCCTATTAAAATAAATCAAAACTACCTTATAAAGAGCCACTAAAATGACTTCTGGGAACAATACTCTTCATTTTATATTCGGTATGAGAACAGTGTACTCTACAGCATGCTGTTAGCTTTGCGACGCGTGCCCTGAAAACTGAGTTTCAGGGGGACTATATTTTTCTTTGTTCTTTTACATGGAAATGGGTGTCTGAAGAATCAAGAATGCAGTTTCATCACTGAACCTGATCCCTCCTATTGCCAAATCTGAGTATCCACTTGATAATGTAGATAGAGGACAACACAGGATAGTTGACTGAATCAAATTACTGCAAAACATAATTAAAGAGAAAAGGTATATGCCTCAGTCAGACATAATACAAAAGAAACCGCAGGGTAAGTCCCTAGCACCTTTTCCAGTCAGACTCACCCTCTGAAACAACACTCTGTTCCAGTCCTGAAATCCCTCTCCTGAAAAACCAAACCATCTCGGGCTCTCTCAGCCTGGCAATTTCACTTCCTAACCCAGTCATCAACTGGAAATATTACTTATAAATGAATGGTGGGATGGGCTTCATGACTATCTATTTCTTGGGTTTTCCAAACTTCCCAGTTTTCCCCAAAACAGTGTAGTTCATCCATATCAACACAGCTTATGCAGAGAGAAAGTTAGGTGCCTTGAAGATCAGAAGTTCAGTTTGCAAAGTTTTATTTCTTTTAAAAACCACAAACAAACAAAACCCTACCACACCAATGAGCTGAACATTCCCTTTTGCCTTATAGGGTGAATTTTACTTATTCCCATTTTATGGAATGAGGAAAAAGAAAGAAGAGAAAGCTAAACTGCTCTAGAATCTGATCAATACTAAAGCAGAACTTCAAAATGAACTGACATAATTTGATGCCCGGTTTAGAGCCTGAACCACATCAAATGAGAAGAAAATTCCTTAAAGAAACCTGAAAAGCCACCTGCATGTTCCTTTCCATGAAGAAAAGCTGATCCCTCTGGTTGCTGAAGCCAACCTGAACAGCAGACACAGAGATTTTACGAAGCACCTTAGTGGTGAGCCGTAGTTGACCCTATTACTCAGCTTTCCTGCAAACCCTCAATGCCCGTTTCGCAAAGACAAAACCAAAAGCAAACCATTCCATGAACTTATCCAAACCCAGTTCACATAGTGTGCTGCATCCATTCGCTTCAGAAAAGTAGACCCTTCTTTATAGGTTGGATTGGAATACCATCATGATACTGTTTCCCCAGCTCACTTAAAAATGCAACAAGTTACGGCGATCAGAAAGAGGTTTACAGGTGAGTCCGTGTAAGAAGTAGGACACTAAACTGGCGTTACAGTCTGAAAACATGTCCCTTCTACAGACGGACCCTGTCTCGCAAGCAATTGCAGAGTTATGTGCGATGTTAGTTTGGGGGGACAAGTGGGTGGAGGAGGAAAGACTCGGATCCAAGGGATACTGCATGGCATGAGAGCAATGCTAGCTTTATTTTGCAACCCATTATTTTCATAAGAACATGAATCAAAGAGATAAACTATGCCAATTTCTTCATAGCTGACTTGTTACAAGATATTGTTTGAGTCTTCACTAATGGCTCCTTGAGGTTGGTTATTACTGTGATTAGGAGTTGGGAGGATAGAGGTCTGAGACCTTTCAAAGGAAACGTTTTGTTCAGAACTGTTACAGAAAATAAAGTCAGCATTACAGTAACTTTAACAACCCAACCAGGATAATGGGCTGTGCATGCAGACGGTGATTTTGCTATTTTAAATGAGGAGGATGATAAACTCCACATAAGATGGGAAGCTGAGATATCCAGCTATTCAGTCTTGGGGATCAGAAAGCTGTCAGCTTGAGAAATATGAGTATCTGTGGAAACGCTCTGGAAAAGGAAGGATGGTGAAGTTATTAGCAGGTGGCATCAACAACAAAAAAGAAGCTTTAAAATTTGCTTTTGGTTTGTGACTCAGATAAATAAATTAAGGAATCT
This sequence comes from Eurypyga helias, assembly GCF_000690775.1. NCBI lineage: Eukaryota > Metazoa > Chordata > Aves > Eurypygiformes > Eurypygidae > Eurypyga > Eurypyga helias. The sequence goes on from NW_010269987.1 coordinate 25,063, forward strand.
GAGATGCTTCCATAGCTTTGGTAGCCTACTGAGATAGATTTTGGTTTTATGCAAAAGTAGGCTGTATGCAATGCTATTCTGCCCGGACAGCTATCCCAAAAAGATCGGTGGCCATGCCCATCGCAGAGGTCATCATGAAAAACCCTACTGGCTTCATTAAGAATGAAGCAAAGAGATAGCTCGGCACCATGTTCACCTGTGGCAACGGCAGATAAAAAGCATTCCTTGAAGCCAAAGGCAGGTTGTGCAGGATCTGGTTCTCCCCCTGCCTCCAACCCATACCAGTTTTAGTGACAAAATCTTAGTTTCCTCATGCCATAAAACTGAGATTAAAATAACTCACTTCCTTAGAAGATATGTTGTGAGGGGATGTATTTAAAAATTAAGAATCCTTTTCTTTCATTACCAACTCTCTCATTTATCAGCTGTAGCTTTTATCTCCGGCATCTAGCACTTGCCAGAACGGCAGGATCAGAGCCAGCAGTGTTTGCCCACACCCTTCTGGTACCTCCGACAGTGCAAGGTACCTGGCAAGGGTGTCACCATACTGCACTGAACCTTCACCGGGGGATTTTGAGTTAACCACGTACTTGAGAACAGCTAGAGGCCTTCCTTATTCAAAGCACTCAACAATTCCATGTCAGTGCAGGTGAAATGGTGAAAAATACTGTGGAGAGAAATGTTTTCTGTATCCAAAGCTTTTTAATGCACATGGGCATTAACAGACCAACCTACCTGCTTTATGAGCTAAGCTCCTATCCTCATCCTAAAAGAGCCTTGAAGAAAAGTTACAGACTCAACCAATAAGCAGACTCTAACATTTACTAAGACACCTACACAGAAAAGGCATGCATTTCCTCAAAATATGTTTTCCTGGGAATGGGTCAGTAGTAAGATATACCATGTAACCTGTCAGACAATCACTGTTTTCCAGCTTCAAAGAAGGGAAACCCACGCAAGCAAACAACCTCCCCCATCCGCACCATACGACAGGGATCACTGGGTAGGAATAATGGAATCAACTTGTCAAAATGATGAAGCTGAAAAAGCTTTTACAGTATATGCCCATGACAAAAACTTTAGCATAATGTATATAGCACAGAGTGGTTTTTGTCGTGGCAAAAAGGAAGGAATATCATTAATTTAGACACTAAGTGTAAGGTTCTGCTAAAACTCTCCATGGGATAAATCGCAGGAATACAGCCTTGACCAGACAAATGGAGCCAGGCAAGTCCCAGGTCTTGTTAGAAGTTATCGAAAGTGCCATTGAGTTTTTAAAGTCTGTCATCTCTGGTAGATGATAAGAAAAGGGTTGGGCTGTTTTCTTCAGATCTACAAGCATCTGGCTACAGTCTTGCTGAGGCATATACATGATTGGAATCGAAAATGAGCTCTTTTAAAAGTGCTTCTTAAAGGGACCCTATTCATACGCAGTACTTTCTCCCCAAATCTTTTATGGGAAAAAAGCTCATTACGGTCACACAGACAAATGCTGTATAATCTTTCACCCTGTCCACTAGCAAAGTGTTCAATCCAATTTACAGCACTTCCCGCTATTCTAGTTCTGGACTCCCCACACAGCTCTCCTAAATGCATACCCATCCTGACCCACTGCTCCCCACCCGCTGCTCTTTCAATTCCAGGCTTCCCTGGAGCACCGCCTGCCATTCATGCCTAATAGCAAGGTGGAGTAACTTGATTATACAACTCTGAAAAGTGAAATTTCTGCACCTTTTGTGCTGAAATGCCATAATTAAGACACATATTATTGTATGTTGGCATGCTCCAAGATAGGGATGAGAGTGGCCTTTGCCTCAGGAAGTGACATTTTGTACCCATGACAATTTATATTCATCTAAAAAACAAAAGTTTCTGATTGAAGCTCCTTTAAACTCCTTCCCAGCTTGCTGACAGATCTATCCCTGCTCTTTGCATCCACTTCCATGTCAGCACTGAGGGAAGTAGGGGCTGGCAATTAGTAGAGAGAAATTTTCAAGGAATCATTTACTTGGCTAATTCATGTCCTTGTCTGCTTTTGGAAGGTCCACCAGCAGACTGCAATTTTTTTCAGCGCAGCCTAGTTTTTCAATTTACCTTGGGCAATGCTGTTCACGAAGCGTATCCAGCCTGCTTCAAGAACCTGACATTTGGAGCAGGGGTGCATAGGTGGGATCAGGCAAAGCAATAGACCACGCCACACAACAGACGTACAGCATTGTTTTTGCCTCCTGACTGGATTAATGTTAAACCCTTGAGCCCTCAAACCACGTATTCAAGCCTGTGCTTAACTTCAAGCGTGTGAATGCAATGGGACTCAAGCATGTAATTAAAATTTAACCTTTACTTCAGGTTCTATTTAACAGAAATGGACTTATGTGTGTGCTTAAATGGCTTGCTTTGTAGAGACAATTTACTGAGCTGAAGTAAGAATTGGGAGGAAGAGATGAAGACATCATTGGGATTTGGATTCATTCAGTATTAGAGAGGAGAGAAACATTACTATGGAATTATAAAACACAGTGACTTCTTTCAGAAGACAAAAACCATTTTTGATGCAATACTAGATTTGCTGATACTCTGTATCTTCCTGGTTAGGGATGCAGTTTGATTTTCTCTCACTATTTTTGTGTATATGTAAAAATCGTGTACCTATGTCCATCACCATTTGCAGAAGTCAGGCCAAATCCTGGCAAGATTCCTTCGACCGCAAAAGGGAGGTGAGAACATGCGTTGTTCTTTTATTAGGTATAAATGGCCTTTCTGGTTGACACTGAGAAACAGTGCATCCGTGCTCATCCTAAGGAAATATTCCAGCCTTCCTCATCTGCCCATAGACCTGTGCACAGGGTAGGAGCAGGGGTGAATCAGAAGGACTGCACAGGACTGACAACAGAGCTTGCATCAAAGGTGCTATTCCTCTGCCTCTCTGAAACGCAGACATTTCACAAGCCTTTCTCCCTGAAGGAATTAGGATTAGACTTCAAAGCTGCAGAACAATACAGAGTCATACAGGCACACAATTATTGGACTAAGTCCATGGACAATGATACCAAGAGGTTTAACGTTCATGAGATCTTTTCAGACTATTGTAGTGTCCTCTCTGTTCTCAGAGTCCTCTTCCTGGAGAAAGCCTCCGACCCCTCTGGCAGTAGCCACTGCATTAGCTGGCGCCGTGTGACCCCTGCCTCACCGGTGGTATCGTATTCCCGCTAGAAAGATTCAGTACACAACTTTCACGTTCCTTAATAAAGGATTACAAGGTACTGAGGTATCAGGCACAACCCCACCAGTCCCTCTTTCACCCCAATTCTCTCTCCCAAGCTACTCATTGCATCAACTCTAAATTAATTTATCTTAGGTAAACAGAACAGAAATATTATAAACAGAATCAACTTTTCTTCAACTTGCTACACGTTTTTTTTCTTTCACATTCTTTACAAACAGCAGTGGAAAAAATACTATATGTACATAACAGCAAATGTTCCCTCACTATTTTTCTTTTTTCTGTTTTTTTAAACTGTTTTTATCTTATATAAACAGTGGTGATGGAATTATAAACACCATTATTCCACCTCCATGTTAATACTCTACATTATCTTGCATAAACAGAAGTGAATGAATATGTACATGACACCAATCAATCCTTATTAAAAAAAAAAAAAGGAGAGAGAAGTTTTTATCTTTTATAAACAGCGGAGGAAGAACTTAATGAATTCAAAATGTAGTTTTCCTGTTTATATTATAATGATCCGAAAGTAGAAACCAAATGGATGTATATTCAACATCGCGCAAGCAGTCGGTTATGAAATACTCCCTTCCTGCAGTACTAGTGAAATCTGCTGGTCCGAGGGAGCTGGAAACCGGTGGCCTGAGTTTAACCACAGAGCAGGCAGGCCAGGAGCTGCGCTGTCTTCTCTGGAGATACTTTTGCCAAAGTTCTTCGGTCCCTTCCTTGAAGGGCCACCCAAGATAAAACAGAATAGCTCAATCTCTGTGGTGAACCGTTAGTACTTGGTCTTTCTGCTGAGATTGCCAGATATAGGGGGCCAATTAATACAGATGGATTTTGTGTAATGTGGACACCTGCCACTAGAAACTGGGCTCAGACCCCTAAGTCATTTCACAGAGGCCACCCAACAGCTGTTCGACAGTAATGACTTTGGGGCATGAGTGACCTAGGTCAGATACAAACGTGTAACTTCAAGCTGATAGGCTCCATATGTCAGTACTAATCCCCATAACCACCCACGCCTTCTGCTTTCTTATTTTTGCGTGTGTTTGTTTCTGGCTGATCTTCTAAAGCCCATCTCCGAGCCTAAAAGATTTTTCCCTATACCTCATATGTCAGCCTTAACTGGGAGGAAGTGCCATTTCAATTTTTTTTCCCCTCTGCCATACTTTCCTAAGGTGGATCATCTCTTCCTTTGCTTTAGTCATGCAGAGTCTACCTCCTTCTCACCCTGAATCAAGTCAGTCACGGCAACTGGGTTTCCCACAAAGGACAAGTAGAGGAGACTTGTTTTTCATAGAATCATAGAATGGTTTGGGTTGGAAGGGACCTTAAAGATCATCTAGTTTTCAGGGCATGTCCCTTTTCGATAGAGGGGCTGCTCTTCTGGTTGGCGATGCTCTCCTCTGCTGTTATCCTTTGCAAAAGCTACATGCATTTGGCTTCAGCTAGCCTGGGTATAAACACAGCCTGGGATCTCCTACATAGTTGGGTGCAACCAGGAGTCTGGGTGATCAGCCTTGCATTTCTCTTAAAAGCATTTATTCTGAAGTCCCAGCCTGAAGACAGCTGCCTCCAGGGCGTAGGTGTTAACTCATCCTGCTTCCCCACTCCTCCCAAAGTTGGGATCTTTGTATACAAAGAGAAGATCACTCAAAAAATTAGGACCCAATTCCACTCTATAGATTTTAACAGGATGCATGGTCTGAACCACCTGCTAAAGGGCAAAAATCTCTTCTATGAGCTATTCTATGTGCTAAGGAGATCACGAAGGAAAACCTCTGTAAGAAAATTCAGGGGAATTAGGGTCAGTCAGGGAATGCAGAGTCCCTCTGTTTCAAGACTAGAAGAAAGAGTTTTGCTTGGCAGCAATCTGCTTTGCTGCACCTCAGACCGTGAAAAAAATTCCTTAAAATAATAATTGCTCAGATGATTGGGATGCACTGATCATGAATATGGAAACAGTGTTGTTTCCCCTTGTTTCCCTCCTTTCTCCTCCATGTATTCTATTTATTTTCTATATTTGTACATCCTCTGAGCCCCAGCTAGTGACCCTTCTGCTTGTTATCAGAGAAGAGCCCTGGGATGAAAAGCCCTGGCCAGCAGGACCTATGTCTGAATTTACCTTCTTCGCAAGGATGTTTAAGTCTAATTTTCACAGCATAAGGCCCTTCTATCTAAAAAGGCTTTTTAAAGCACCAAATTAGATACACAAGGGAGAAGGAAGGCCTTTCAGAGGAGGGTAGCCAAAAATAGAAGGAAAAAAACATATTTCACCATTTGTTTTGAAAACACCAAAAATGATTAAAACATATTATAAACGAAACTAAACTAAAAAAAAAAAAAATAAATCTTACCATATGAACAAATTCCCTGCCAAGTTCCATTTTTAAATCAAAGCCATTTTAGGCTCATATGTCGAAAAAGAGAGTCTTAAACTAACAAACTTATGTAATGGATTTTTAAAAACTGCACAGACGTGCTTAACTGAAATTGCCAAATCTGTTCGGACTACACGAGGAGAGAGGAGGAGGAAAGGGAAGGACATACAAAGGTTTGGGATTCATCTGTGCAACTACCCCCAGGTTGAGACACCCTTTGAAGCTGGTTCCAACTTTCAAGGAGCCAAGAAAGATGACTCACTCCAATCTAGTTTCCCCCCTGCGCCCTTTTCAGTGGACCTCAACAACTGAGACAAATACAACTGGGCTTCCTTATCCATAGTAAAAATCATGAACTTACATGTGGATAACAAAGGGAAAGGAGAGGAGGTGGGTGCGTAAGAAGAGAAATACAAATATACCCACAAAGATTCTCAAACAAGAAGCAACAAAGGTTAGAGAGCTTTTGGAGTTGGTAGAAAAAATATACACTGTAAACTAGGACAAAGGCATTAATGGAGTGGTAAGCAAGGCGCCGTTAAGTAGCATGAACAGAAAAATGTGAGAGACAATTACATACTTGTATATCTAACCCGGTTTTTGGATAGTTCTTTTCCACCTAAGAAATATCAGGTTTTGCTTTAGCTAAGAGGCTATCATTACATTCTAAGCAACTATACCAAAACATAAATCATAAGAGAAGGGATTACTCAGCCAGCTGTGTCGCAATGGAAAAGGCAAAACTGGAGGTCTCGGCCTGTCCAGGCAAGGACTCCCCTCCCCTCTTCAAGAACTACATGTCTTCTTCCCCCCCCGAAAGCATTCTGACACTCTAACCCCATGCAGCGATAGCCCCATGACTTCCTATAGCTTTCCCTCCTGAAGAATCGGGATGTGTGAACTGCCTCAAACCTGTCCCTTTGAAATTCTCCAAAGGCCAAGTGGAAGACCCTCTGACCTACTCAGGTGCACCTGCTTATCTCTTCATGCCAAATTTTGGGTGGCCAGGAAGGCCTGCTCACCCTCTCTCAGACTGCCCATGTGATCTTCCAAGTCTCCCTAAGACTCAATCGCGTTCCTTCATCTGACATCTGCCAAGGTCAACTAGCAGGCCTCCTTTTTTCCCCTTCAACAGGTTCCCCAATCAAGTTTTGTTCCTTTAGGATTTCGGCGTTAGCAACAACCACACAATTACTTCTCCATCTGGTGACTGCATGGCCTTGCTTCCCTGGCACGTCTCCGCGTTCACTTCCCGGTGTTCAGACAAGATTGCGTCTGGTCCAGGTTTGAACAGTCCTTTAAAGCTCCATAGGTGGTGGTTTGGTTCAGGGGCAACATCCTGATTTAAGCCTCTCCCTGTACTAATCTGACAAGAATGCTGCGAAGACCAAAGGGTAAAGAGTTATAATTGCTTAGTATCAAAATTATAGGAGGGCAAAGGGGGTTCTGTTGCTTTTTTTTAAATTAAAAATGTGTGTAAGTTCAAGAATGCTTCTCTGTCAAATTTACACAGAAAAATAATCTCGGTTCATAATGATCAACAATGACTTAACTGAAAAAAATAAATCACAGCCAGAAGGCAGGTCCCAGGACTGTGCAGTCAGAAGATATAAAATACCTCATGATATAAGAAAAGTTCCAATAGGGCCACAATAAACTATCCACGTTTGGTGGCCTAAATCACTCCCTCTGTTAACTCCTGTACAACCCAGACATCTGCAGATGTTTCTTCTAGTCACGCTTCTGCAACCATGAGGCCTAAGAAACACACTCTTGGTGATCCATGCTCTATCCCATCGCCTTCGGTGAAGCAGCATGGGTGTAACCTGGGGAGAATTTGCCCATCTGCGGACGAGGGTGTTCAGAAATCACCTCAGGAATGTCTCCTTACAAGCGGATTTGCAGGCTGTTTATACAGGCACGTGCAGTGCTGTTCTTCAGACTCCTCGTTTAGATTAAGGTCCCTGCACGTGAGGAGCTGAAGCGCGTGCACTGGGCATGATGTTTTCAGTGTCGTTTCCCCGAACGCAAAGGTTGGATCAACAGTTTGTTGGAAGGGCACAACTGTAAGCGGCCATCAACTCAGACTGAGGAAGGTCTGACAGGAGCTTAAGTATCGCCTCGTGGCCACAGCACTAACCTAGGAATCACCAAGCGATACGCCATCATCACGTCCCAAGGGAGGAGCTGTACCAGGCCTACCAAAAAGCTGTACTTGGCCTGAGCCTGGCCACTGATCTTGACCGAAACTTTAAAACAGACTGAGAATCCCTAAGGAAAGC
>NW_010269987.1:32985-33515 GCF_000690775.1 Eurypyga helias
CAGGAATGAAACGAGGTGTCCATGCTAAACCAACCCCTTTCAAGGTCTTCCCACAGCAGGAAACACATGCTGTGGTAAGTCATTAGTTACTTAAGACATCCACAACCTATGAACACTGTGCATCAGATAAAGCACCCGTGGGTTTTGTTCAGTGTCAAAAGAGAACCGGGACATTTGAGCTACAGTACAGAGCTAGTTGCAATAACATAAGCAAGACGAGAAGCTGAAATACGCCTCCATTCGCAATTTCAATTGCAATTTCAATGTCAATAACATCTCAGATATTGTGTAGGTAGAGGCAGAATTTAGTTCAAAAGGTCTTAGATGACTGATCCTAGAAGCTCCTAAGGTTGTTGGTTTCTACCAGCTTCCAATTAGGTTGTAGGCGCTCAGCACCTTATCACAATGATGTGGAAAGAGTCACGCATATTCTGAGCTTCTAGATTTTAAATCCCAGAAAGTATCCTCACCAGTAAAAAGCTGTATGACATCCACACTTTTGTTTAATAAATAATAATAATAATAATAAT
>NW_010269988.1:0-4008 GCF_000690775.1 Eurypyga helias
TCAGTTATTAAACTGTCCTTATCTCCATCCATAAGATTTCTTAAATTTTTCTTCCGATTCTCTCCACCATCCTAGTGGGGGAGGTGGGAGATAAGTGAGTGGCTGTGTGCTGCTTAGCTGCTGACTGGGGTTAAACCACAACAGTAAACATCAAATCATGGAAAGTATGTTAATGGTATTTGCCTTTTTTTTTTTTTTTTTTTTTTTTGCCTTTTTTTTTTTTTTTTTTGTTATTTCACATCTATTCAATAACAAATGTTTAGCTTGAAATTATCTTTTAACAATGCCTTACATATTAATATAACCATTTACTCTTCGATTAATTATTTTGTACAAGTACCTGCTTTCCAACAAATTAAGGGAAAGATAAACATCATAGAAATAACAAGCAAAACCACAGAATACCCTCTCAGTTTATCAACATACTAATATTTTCATTAACCTTTCTTCACCCCTTTAAGTAGGAATGGGTTTTGAACAAAGAAACTGAAACATTTTCTTATCTTACATTACATTACACACTTTTATATAGTACTGAAGTGAGCTGTAGTCTCATCTAGTCTGACATAGATGATAATGACATTATCTTTCCAGTGTTTTAGAACTACTATAGGAAATATCCTAAGTCAAATTTAAGCAAATTTAGAAATATGTTGTATTACTGACACTGAAGAGTACAACCTTGTGAGAAATATTTTGATTTTATGTATAGGATTATTTTCTCTCTTTGTCTTCCAGTATTCCAGTGCATATATACATATATTGCATACTTAAATGAAACAGAGAAAGGAAACTGACATTATATAAAATAAGTTAAATGGAAGGGGTTAATATCTATTGTGTCCCTCCTCCCTCTGCCTCTCCCCCAAAGAGTAATATATACTGAGTGTCCTAGAATTCTTTGCAGAATTATGTTCTGTCTACTACAGATGAACATGATGACCTCCATTTCCTTATACCTGGTTCCAAATGAATTGCTTCCATAGACATAGTTTGCTGCACCTCTTTTTTTGCTCCAAATGTTTTCCTCAGGAAATCAGCATAACAGAAATCTTCATATCACAGAAAAAAAAAAAGTTTGAAAAATTGTTAATTTTCTATTGGCAACTTCAGAAATAAAAGGTAAGCATAGAAAAATTAATCTTGTTTTATTTCCTAAAGCCACTTACCACTGACTATGAGTTACATGTGTTTAAAAAAAAAAAAAAAATATGCAGTTTAAGTATAGATTGCACAAATTAATCATATGGATCTATCGTAACATCTATGTACTTTCACTGATATTAATTCTATACCTCACGTATGGTAAGTAAGCACTCAACTGAACCATAGACATATATCTACACATACCATACATAGACATATATCTACCACATAACAACCTCCAAGTATTCTTCCTGTCCACAGCAATCAATAGATCTGTGATAGTTGTTTGGTGTTTGAGGCTATCACACATGGGTGATGTACCTGATTTTTCTATTAATTTCCTTGGACTGAAGAGGCCCAGTGTTTCCAAAATGGGAAAAATCTCCACAGCTTGCATGCAGGTTTCCTCACTTTTGATCATTGTCTTAATAGTTTATTTTCATTAGAAGATAATCAAGTTCATAGCCTCTTTCTTTTCTTGCTTTCTCTTTCTTTTTATTTTTTCTTTTTAAAAGAGAAAGACACTTTTAGGTGAATATGGAAAGAATTGTAGTTTTAAAATCTGGAATGAAACTTCCATATCTATGATACTATATTCTTATTTAAATTCCTTAAAGCCTATCATACCGCTTTTCATTCAACCGTATGCAACACTTCTGCAGACTCAGTTGCAAAATATATCTGCAATGTGAATAGGTAATGCAGCATTCAATCAGCCTAAACCAAACTACTTCCTCACAGAATACACTGTAAGGTGGAAAGACTTCTGAAGTCTAATTTCAGCTGTAACTTCTTACTTCAAATCTGATTTGAAATATGCTTACTGCAAGAGTTTTTGTACTGGCTTATGTAGTTGATAAATGTAACTAGAAATGTCTAACACTTTTACAGAATTTTTAATATGGAAGGGAAAACCAAATCAAACTCCATTTCATAATTTGAGAAATCACTTGAGGATAATCATTTCAATGTTTGAGGTCTATTTATTTAGTAGCAATAATACTCTGCAGATTTGCAATTATTGCAAGATATATTTTGCAGGTTACTGAGCATGACTGCTTTTTATATTAAAGGAACAATGTGTAGATGCATTATTCATTAAAGCATATTCTATGAAATTCTGCAATATAACTGTCTCTTTTCTGAAGCAGGATTTTATTTAATCATTCATATTCCTCTTAAACACACAGGGAAATTTTACCTATCCCATATATTTACTGTAACACTTGTACATTGATATTTCAGTTGAAAAATCAGCCATATCCTTCTTAGTTAAATTTTTAATCTAAGAAGATTCTCATCTGTATTCAGATTTAAAATGTTTTAGACACAAGTGTTCAGCTATGGAACTGTGAAGTTACTTTCATAGTCAACAACCAAGTAATGATGATATGTGACCAACAAATACATAAAAATCTTACTTTTAAAATATTTTTATTGTGGATTTGCTGTATGTTGCAGTTTCCTTCATTCTTTCCCACCTCCAAAAATTTATAAATTTATAACAGACTAGTAGCATTCATCATGCTGAAAAATATATAGTAGTGCATTATGGTGGTTACATTTATATCAGCTAGCTCAGTGGTTATTCCCTTTCTCTGAATATGAAAGGTCCTTCTTACTTACTGAAGACCTGATCCTGTGACTATATCTAAACTGAACAGACTATAGTATGACATGTTATTACCCCTACAACACATCTGCCTTTGTTTTTATAACAAATATATGAAAACCCCCAACCCTCTGTAGAGGATGGTATGAAATATTTAATAGAGTCATAGAATGGGAGGGGGTTAGAAGAGGCCTTAAAGATCATCTAGTTGCAACACCCCCTTTCCATGGGCAGGGACACCTTCCACTAGACCAGGTTGCTCAAATCCTCATCCAGCCTGACCTTGAACACTTCCAGAGATGGGGCATCCACAACTTCTGCGGGCAACCTGTTCCTGTGTCTCATCACCCTCTCTGTGCAGAATTTCGTCCTCATGTCCAATCTAAATATACCCTCTTTCAATTTAAACCTTTTACCCCTTGTCCTTTCACTACCTGCCCTTGTCAAAAGTCCTCCTCCAGCTTTCTTGTAGGCCACCTTCAGGTATTGGAAGGCTGCTACAAGGTCCCTTTGAAGCCTACTTTCTTTCTGAATGAACCCAATTCTCCAAGTCTTCCTTCCTAGGAGAGGTGGTCCAGCCCTCTGGTCATCTTCTGCCTGTCCTCTGGACTCACTCCAACAGGATGATATCCTTCTTATGTTGAGGGCCCCAGAGCTGAATGTTGTACTGCAGGTGGGTTGATTCTTAAGAGAGTAGTGGGGGAAGAATCACCTTCCTCGACCTGCTGGCCACACTTCTCTGGATACAGCCCAGGATACGGTTGGTTTTCTGGGCTGCCAGGGCACACTGCTGGCTTACATCCAGCTTTTTATCCTCCAGTACCCCAAGTCCTTCTCCTCAAGGCTGCTCTCCATCCATTCTCCACCCAGCCTGTACTTCTGCTTGGGATTGCCCCGAGCCACGTGCTCAAGACATTGCACTTGGCCTTTCTCCCAGTCCATGACCTTGCTTTCTGCAACTCGGGAGGTATGGCTTGCAACCTTGCCAGTGAAGACTGTGGCATAAAAACCTTTGAGCACCTCGGCCTTCACCATATCCTGGGAAAACAGCTCTCCTATTTCCTTTCACAGAGGGTCCACATTTTGCTAGATCTTCCTTTTATCTTCTATGTACCTATAGAAGCCCTTCTTGTTGCCCTTGATTTCCCTGGCCAGATTTAATTCTATAAGGGGTTTAGCTTTCCTAACCTGATCCCTGACTCCTCAGACAGTTTCTCTGTAATCTTCCCAGGCTACCTGCCTCTGCTTCC